>NC_079429.1:11034377-11140401 GCF_026213295.1 Gadus chalcogrammus
CAGCCTATCACGTGCGTTACCTGAGCGATGCCAACATGTCCGCTTTGTCCATGACCTCCATGGCTTCCCTCAGCGCTTCGCATCCCTCCTCTCCAAGACAGTTCCCTGTTGAGACAGACACATATCATCATAGAGATTTTAAGAGCAGATGCAAGTTCATTTTAGTTTTGTACGTTTTGTTTCCCTTTTGGATGGCTCAACCACCAGACAGAATGTAACAACATTTTCTAAACATATACAATACCTACAATAAGTTGTAAAACTCACTACAGATGTCAGTGGCTTCCCGTTCAAGTACAGTATGTTTGACCAACGAACAAACTGAATACTATTACCATAATAATAATAATAAGCAGTATTCTATCCGAGTGTTTACCGTTGAGATCCACTTTCTCCATCTGGGGCTTGTTCAGCACCGCCTGGGCCAGCAGCAGAGCTGCAGGCTCGGTGATCTCTCCAAAGGACAGGTTCAGCTCCTGCAGACCCGGCAACCGTGTTACAACAAACTCACCATGACGACATAGCGCACATAACAACAGACAGAGGGACAGGGTAGAGCCCCTTGAGGATGGGCAGCCCCCCTCAGGACGGCGGACAGGGCCATGGCTCCCTCTGTGCGGACCAGACAGTCGCCGAAGTTGATCACCTGGATGTTCTTCAGATGCCTCAGAGCCTGGGGAAACCACATGGGGATCAAAGAATACACAAACAACACAGAGGTGGCTGCTTAACCAATGGGTTTCTGATATATGCCACACCCGATGTGGACCTATTATCTTAATCCCCATTAATGGGGTTTAATGATTAATGATGATGAATGGAAAGCGAACCGTTATGCAAACACTTAATGGTGAACGCATTGTCTTTACTGAACAGGTGCTAGCTAGTATTAACTGAAGAGCAGATAGCCATTCCCCAACGTTCAGCTCTAGGCTCCTGGAGCGTGGGCGCCCCCTAGCCGTCGGTGGAGGGATCCAAAGCCTGCTCCCTACCTGTGCCATGGCCAGAGCCCCTCTCTTGGTGAAGGTGTTGTCGTTGAGGTTGAGCACGCGGAGGTGGGGGTTGTGCTGCATGGCCGAAGCCAGCGCTCTGATGCCAGGGTGGTTGATGCCGTTCTGGGGCACATGCAACTCCTCCAGGCTGCCCAGCAGCTACAGGGAGGAGGCGGGACGAGGATTACAGTGGAGAGTAGGATTGGTCCATAAGGTCCCAATAGCCACTTTCTCTCTCTATCCTGAAGTGTTATTTTCACATTTAATTCCATTATCATGAACATAAAACGAGGGTGAGAGTTATGCGTTTCCGTTCCTTTTTCACAAATGTGCAATAGAGTAAGTTCTGCAAAATAGCTTCTACGTGATGCATGTGAATCTGGACTATGTGAATCTGTTAACAAGGTCTGACTTGTGCTCAATGCGCATTAAAAGTATATGAAAAAACACAAATTAAACTTAGGTACACTTTGCTTTGTACCTTAAAGGCCTTAGCCAGGGCACTGGCTCCTTCGTTCTCCAGGCGATTCCTCCCAGCGATAAACACCCGGAGCCTGAGTGGAGCACCCAGGGCTGAAGAACGTCTGTGGCACTCAGTCAGAGCCTCTGCCAGGATCTACAGACACAAACACACAGCAGGCACGGGTCACTTCCGTCTCTCACAGCTATCGCTTGTCCTTAACGAGTCTAGATTCTATGGCCGCTACATCTAGCACAGCACAAAACTATGTTTTGTAATAAATGTGCACTTTTACTCTATAGCCATCACTTTTTTATTTGAATACATTTGAACTGAGGAGTGTCTTATAAACCCATCCACATGTCTCTCACATGAAACAAGGCAAAAGTTCACATGTGCTGGCCCTCGAGTGAGGAGCTGAAGCCCGCGCCCTCCGGCTCACCTTGCCCCCTCCGATGCCCATGCCACAGTTGTTGAGGCGGAGCACCTTCAGTGAGTGGCAGGAGGAGCTCATTAGCAGCTGCTCGATGCCCTTCACTCCGTCCGGCCCGAAGGCGTTGTCGCTCAGGTCCAGCTCTGAGAGGCGGGCCCCTGCACTCGTGATGGCACTGCCCAGGGACCGCTGGTGCACCATGAACACAGTTGTGTAAAGAAAGATTAAATACAAACTTTTGACATAGTTGATATGCACTTAAATGATTTTTGCCCTTTCTGGGGTAGATCTTCATTGTTTAATGCACTAACTGTACGTTGCTTTGGAGAAGAGCGTCCTTTAAATAAATATAAGGTAAATGTAACTTTGATCTGGCGTTGATGTATACAGACGTGTGGGCTGAGTCAGCAGGAAAAGCTCACCAGCGCTGTCGGGATCTCAGCACGCAGCCTTCCGGTAAACATATCGCTCCAATGGCATTTCTGTCACGACGAAAGGCGAAGCAAGATTAAACAAAGATATAGAAAAAGGGCTTTAGGTGGTTGGTACTGCTACTGGCAGACCATCGTGAGATCAGGGATTACAGGGTAGGGCACCTGAAGTTGGTCTTTGTCTTCAAGGGCTTTGGCGATGGCTTGCGCCGCCTCCACTCCAATGGTGTTCCCTTCCAAACGCAGGGCACGTAGTCCCTGGTACTGAGCGATCTCTGTCACCAAGCCTGCCACTGAAAACCAGAAATACAACTCACCCTTAAGCCTTGCACATTCACAGGATTCTTTTGTTGGTGAGTCATTGTTTTGGATACCTTGCAAGAGAAATGCTTGGTAAAGTTTCAAACGCCAAAATGTCCCACACCATATAGACAAATCCTTTAACGATGTAATAGTAAACAATGACCAAAAAATCATCATCGCCATTGCGATGATACGTGAAGATGTACCGGCCCCATACACAGACGCAATCAACACTAGATGTGTAGACACTATGAAAGGTTGAGCACGGCACTATGTCCCACCTGACTCTGCGTTGTCAAGCTTCAGTCCTCGGCCTTGGTAGCTCAATTCTCCATCTCCGACGTGGGTCCTGGACAGCGCATCGGCTAACTGTCCTATATCATCTGCAGCCATGGCGTTTCTGTGGAATGGTTTCGGACAGAGATGGTGAGAAGAGGACGTCCACACAGGAGGACCAGAAGGTGTACAAATAGGCGCCAATGAAAAGGCAATAACACAGTAACGTAACTGTGGATGTAATAGATACAACGGAGGTGTAAAGACTACCGATAGTAAATGCGTTGCTATTATCAAGCATTAGGTAAAATGGTATGCCAACAACAGAAAGCAAAAGCTAGTTAGCCTTACATGAACAGCCATTAAGGAACAAGTGCTAGCTAACGTTAACCACGCAACGCAACATGTGACTGTTGGCATTAAAAGTTATTATGCATAACTTTTTACGAATACGTCAAACCGTAAAATATAAGTTATAACTCTGAGCAATCATGGAAATTATATTACTTTACCACAATTTCACTCTTGTTGATGTGAACACAGCGGTTGATCGTTTCGCTCTCCAGAAGGCGCGCCGGTGGCTACACTGCGTGACGTCACTTAATTTATTCTACGACCGCTTTCGCTACCATGTTCGGCAGTACTCGGCTATCATCGCCACACAACGGGACGGATGCAGTGGTGTAATGTCTTCTTGAAATTATAACAATAATTGCGTTTGATTTGTGGTTATTTTCTGTTACCATCCATTTTATTTGGTTCATATGTTTAACTTGTATAGTTCATGTTTGAGTTATTTTCATAGCGCATGAAAAGAATGGCGCGAATAATACCAATGTTTGTGACTGAATTGATAGACTTTCAGTATGTTACATCCGCATTTGCCACTAAATCCCTAAATCCTCAAGATATCATGAAATACAATAAATCACACACTAGAGTTCAACGGATTACATTCCCTGGCTTTTGGTGCCCCCCAGCGTCCGTTTGTGTACACTGCATGGAAACTTGAGATGTTTGGCTCAAGAGCTGCACTAGCTAGGTACCGAGCTGGCTAACGATAGTCTGCTAATAGTGCCCACTATACTGGTAGCTAGATGTTCAAACTCATGATCTGTCCACATATCAATGCTAGGGACAGCAAACGTACAAATATGCGTCTGGTTAATGTTTGAAATCGGGCTGCATGTGTTTCGAGTGCCATCATTGTCGTTCCGTGAAGCATTCTTGGATTTGAAAACGCAAACTACTCGGTAAGTTGATAACGTTAAGAGAGTTGGTAGGGGGGTTCGGGGCCTCTACCTACTTCCCGGGACGGTGAAGCTGAGTTAGCTCGCCTGTGACAAGATCTTGCTCCTCCTGTCCTAACATCAAGCCTTTATTTTGAGACCAGGGTCACATAGCGTCCATCCTGCAACTCAAGTCACCACAGTACCAACCGGTTGCCATTGCAGTTGGTAATCGGCGGCGTATGGGGCTTTTTCAGACAGCTAGCGGTAGGGGCGTTAGCTAGCCCCCAACTAATCCCGACGAGGCTAGGTGCCTCCTGCCCGACGGTCAACTCGTTTCCGGAGAAGTATATTTCACCATCCGCAGGGTTGTTGAAACCATAGCTATCTTGGCATGGGCGCTAGCCGTACCCAGTCCGAATATGAATATGTTTAGTTATTGTGGGCCATGACATAGGATCATGCGTTGGTATTCACGTCACATGATACAAATGTCACTGAGAATACTAAATCTACTGTCGAGCATGATCCAGGATTCACTTGGAAGAATATGATTTATTGAAGTTGAGAAATGTTTTGGTTTGCCAAAGCCTTTTGGGTCACTTGAGGTCGTTGTATTCGTTGAAGGCCTGATCTTTAAGCTTTACAGCGCCAGTGCAAAAATAAGCACTGTTTTTATGACAACATGCATTGTTGGCTTCATTCGTAAAACGTGATGTTTTAAAACTTGTCCCCTAAGGCCATGGACCCTGAGAGACAGAAACGAAGGGAGGAGATTCAGAAAGCGATGGGCTTCATACAGTAAGATGCAGAAAGACTCATTTTACATTACAAATATATTTACATGTAAAGCAAAACGAAACGATCCCCTTTTTTTTTTGTTCAAAGGTCTTCACTGCCCTTTCCTGAACCAGAAAGCTACGAGGTATAACACTCCTTTCTCTTTTCGTTCATGTATTTACAGTCGTAATCACTGATAAATCTGTATCCTCATGAAATGTATCTTAAACAACACTTCAATCCTTATCATTCTTGCATATCCTTTTCCTTTTGTCTTGGCTCTCTCTTCTTGGCTGATGTACAAATCTAGCATTGCCAATATACTCTTGTGCGTTTCTATTCTCCTTTCGGCGGCTTTACTCTTTATTTCACATCCCCTTCCCTGCTCAAGTTCTCTCACATTTTTTTTTCCATGTTCTTGTTGTTATTCCGTAAACAACGTCCCCTCTCCACATCAACACCCACTAACATCTTCCAACCTCTAACACCTCCACCTCCAAATCGAACCTCATTAACACCTTCCAACCTCACCCACCTTTACCCTCTCTCTCCCAGGCATTTCTGACCCAGCTGGTGTGCAACTTGCTGGATGAGGGCAACACAGTGTTCCGGGACAGCGAGTGGAACCAGGCGGTCCAGCACTACGGGGAGGGCATCAGTGTAGCGCGGTACGCCCAGGCCGAGGCGCTGGTCATCCCCCCCGAACTGCTGGAGAGCCTCTACGTCAACCGGGCCTCCGCACATTACCACATGGTGAGGCCCTCGAGATCCTCTTGAGTGATGGCCTTGTGTGTTGGACAATAAAGTTTAACCTTGACTGATGCTGATAGATTGGCAGCTCCGACCGACCCTTCAGATGGGCTGAACAATAGTTCAAGCATCACAATTATACAGAACAGCAGAAGAGTTATAAATGATAATCCTATTGATGTTTTGGACCGTGTGGGAAATGTAGTAGTTATGATAGATTGCTTATGTAGAGGGTTCTGTTAATTCTAGGTTATTTTTTGTCTAAATTGGATGGAGATTGTCATGGTAACATAATTAATCTTTGCTCTTTGTCTTCACCTCATGACTCTCAATTTCCCTCGCTCGCTTTCTTTCTCTGTCTCTCTCTCTCTGTCTTTCGTCTCTGTTCTGTCCTCTCTCCGGTCTCATCTTTCTGTCTTTTCTCTCTTCTCTATCGCTCTCTATATGTCTCTCTGTCTCTTTCTCGTTGTCTCTCTCTGTTCTGTCTCTATCTGTCCCTGTCCCTCAGAGGGACTATGAGCGGGGCGTGCAGGACTGCGACAGCGCGCTGTGCGTGTGTGAGGGAGCCGCCGCACCCTGTACCGTAAGGCCCTGTGTTCTGATGAGAGCTCGGGCGGCTCCGAGAGGCCTACGAGTGCGGCACCAAATGCCTTCTCACCGCCCACGCCGTATGTACGCTGCCAGCACTGGAAACGCACCACATCTTGTTGAATCTGTTTTACCAGGCTTCTGGCTTAATGTTTTTAGAAGGAATGTGACATTCCAATCCATTGTTTATCAACCCCCAAGTGCATTGCTGAAGCAAGTTTTTTCCCGGAAGGGGGTCTATTTATTCCGCCCTCCATCTGGTATCTTTTGTCAGTTGATATCATTTTACTTGAGGAGTTAGTCTACATAGGATATGTGGTTGGTTGTAAAACAAGGGCCCCATAATCTTCCGCTTGCGTTCTACTACGATTGTAGCTTCAGTGTGTGGAGGGCTGAAGGTTAACTTGTCATTGCACCATGAATATATTCCCCTCCCAATTTCTCATCTAGAAGGTTCCTTCCTAATGCACTTCTATCGTTTGAGGATTTCCCATACTGTAGACCACAAAGACTGAAAAAGTGTCAATTGAATCGTGTGTCATGAGGTTTATATCGCTACAAAACCAGAGATTGGATTGCTATTTAAAGCTTCAGCATTACACCCCAACTCTCTCCCTTCGGGCCCCTCAGGACCGGCAGGTGAGCGAGCTGGCCCAGGAGTTGGCCAGCAAGCTGGGCCTGAAGGCCAGCAAGGCCTACATCAGCTCCCAGGGAGATCCCCCCCCCGGTGAGGGAGGGCCATGGGGGAGGGCGCCCCGCCCACAGGAGAGGTAGGCACTGTTACCGTTACTGTTATCAGGGTGGGAAGTGGTGATTGGTTGTTAAACGTCATGGGTTTCCCTCACGCTTATATCTCTGTTGCTTCCCCACTAGACGCCTCTAATGCCTTGAGTCTTTGACGGACATGGACCTGGTAAGGCAAGCTCATAGGATTTAAACCTTTGATGTAGTCCAACCCTTTTAATGGATGCTGCAATTTGAACTTCCTGTTCTCTAATTCTCTCTCCCTCTTCCTTCCTTCCTTCCTTCTTGTTTGGTTCTTATTCATCTGTGTCTCTCCGCCCTGTCTCTGTCTCTCTCCCTCCCCTGTCTCTGTCTCTCTCTGGCTCCCTCCCCTATTTCTCCCTCTCCCCTCTCTCCCTCTCTGCCTCTCTGCCTCTCTTTCTCTCTCACTCCCCTGCCTCTCTCTCCCTCCCCCTGCCTCTCTGTCTCTCTCCCTCCCCTGTCTCCCCCGTCCCATCTCAGAGGATCTGTCCAGCGCACAGTGCATCCGGCCCCGCTGGCCACGCCCATCCCGGTCAGCGACGACCCGGCGACCCCCGAGGAGACGCCGTGTGCCGACCTATCGGAGAGCCCCAGCAGCCAGGCCGGCCCCCCATTGCCGTACTCGGTGCCCCGTGTCGGAGCACATGGACGAGTGCAGCAACAGCAGCGTCATCAACGACGATATGGAGGGCCTGCTGGACTGCATCCCCAAGAAGATCAGCGAGGTGGGACACCCCAAGCTCACACGTGCCGTGTCCATGGTGTTACGTAAGGGTTGAGGTGGACCCTGTCTCTGTGCGGACTCAGAGGGAGGTCTGCTCGAATTAGATGCTAACCAAGAGCTTAGCGTGCTTGAGTGGAAGGTGTAGCGGCCAGGGTGTTGGCACCCAGCTTAAAGGTGCTGGTTTGAAAAGTCCGCCGGTCAACCCTTTAGGCATCTTTGAGCAAGACGCCCCTGCCTGCCCCTGCCTGCCCCTACCTGCCCCTACCTGCTCATTAATGACATTACTGAAAAGTGGCTTTGGATAAGAAATCTGTGTCAACGGATATGTGTCAAAATGTAGTAGGGGAAAAGGGGGAGTCCTTTTTTGTAACGTAGAACAGAGATGGATACCTAATTAATTGAATGTTCTTATTTCGTCCTTTGGTTTGGTCCATCACAGCAACACTAACAGTGCCTGCGCTTCTTTCCCCAGAGCCCGGTACAAGGGCGCCATCCCACCAACCTCCCCAACACGGCGGGTGGCTCTGCGGCCGCCCTACTCCCCGGGCCTGCCCGCCCCGTCCCCGCAGCTGCCCCCCCGGCCTACTTCACCGCCTCCGTCAGCCAGGTGTCGTCCCAGGAGGCCCTTACCCGCCGCTGGCCCAGCGGGACCAGGGCTCACCACTCGCAGGACGCCTGGGGGGGGCCTACTCCCCGGGGGACACGGACCCGGCCGGGGGCCTGGACTCCCTGTCGGAGTACACTCTGCCCGTTGAGAGGGGTTGCCCGAACGCACACACTCCCAGTCGGACTCCCACCCACGCTAAACACACACGGTCCCACAAATTGTCTGTCTTTAGTAAAGACCTTTTCAGAGGCTAAAGTGGACTGCTGCTAATGGCACTTGATTCTTCTCCCACTAAAGGAGGATATAGGTGTGATTATGGTGTGTGCCACGCGCTCATAAATGTCAACTTGTAAATGAAAGCTTTTATTGCGGCCACTTTTGGAATTGTTGCAGCCTCTCCGATATGTATTTCCTTTGATTGTTCCGTGTCTCACAGTTGCTTTGGAGGAATGTCTCGAATGCGCTAAAGTTAGAGCATGCGCTCGCACACCACCATAACTACGCTTGCATTCTGTCTCGCTTCTGCCCGGGAATGCTGCTTGTCTAGGGGTGAATATGCAGATTGTCTGACCATATTTGTAATTCTGTGGTTTTCAGGCGGACGCTTATCACACAGTTTCATCCCTGGGATCCGCAACCATAATGCTGCACATATGGTGAGTAGTTGACACAGTGATATAAGTCTTAATCATATTTATAAATGAGTTTCAGATAACTAGTCAGTGTAGCTATGATGGGGTACTTTTGTAATACCTTGGTCTGTTCTGAACGTTTCCTCTTCAAAAAGAAGAGATTTGTTTATATACATGCTTAGATGGGGTTATATACACTTTTAGCACCAATGTTGTTTTCCTCACCTGTGTCTGTCTTGGGTGGAACGCAAGTTTTCATTCCATCTAATGTCCTGTCTATTCCTGCTGAGTGCACCGTGTCAGCGGGTGTCAAGCTACGAGGTGAAACACGGCGCTCTTAAATCTCACACCTAACACGGCTCCCTGCTGATCGGGGAGCAGCGGGTTTACCCACCCTCCCGCGGAGTAGAGTAGCAGGTGGAGGGGTCCTCATCACAGAGGTAGCCTGGCCGCCCACGGAGCGCTAATCTGTCTGCTGTTCTCTCCCTCCTTCCAGAACGGCCAAGGTGGCACCAACCTCTCCATGCTGTCCCGAAACCCGCTGGCCGCCACCCACGAGTTCCGCCAGGCCTGCCACGCCTGCTACAGCCGCATAGGTCCCGTCTGACCCCGTCTGACCCCCCCCCGCCCTGGTAGAGCTCCACCCCCTTGTGAGCCACGCCCCCCTTGCAGAGCCCCGCCCTATGTCAGCCAGGGCCCCCTCATTCAAATCGCACTGAACCCATGTGAAAAAATATCGAGCTTTCTAATATTTTAATCTAAGTATCTATTTAGATTGAATATTCTTGGATATTGGGTTGGCGGTTTGTATGAAATCTCGTGTTAACGTTAAAGCATTACACTGCCACGGTTAGAAGTTTAAATTCCCGACTGGGTCCACCTTTAACTCAGAATGTAGGCAAGTAGTTAAGTAGACGGGTCGGCTAAAGCCCATCCCCCTGAATCATGTATATCTTACCTCATGCTCCTTTGGACGCTCTGTCATCAGAACAGCGGTTGCACTGTCTCACCCCTGCACGGCGCTCACTAGTGTCAACCCCCCCCCCCCCGCCCCCAGGTCCGCGTGTGATGGACTACCAGTACCAGCCCGAGGCGGCCCACCGCTGCAAGAGGGATGTCCTGCTGTGCCGTCTGAAGAACGGCGACGACCCCACCTGGAAGAGGGGTCCGCCCCCGGGCCCGCGCGGAATAACTTCCTGGGGGCGTTTGTCCTTTGTAAAGGTGAGGCTGCACCACCCTGCTGAGTGCTGATCCAGTGGATCAAGATTTCGTCCTTGGGAGTTTTCTCTTGACCTCTTGGGGGCTAGGGTCAGGACGGGGGGGGGTCATATAATATTTGGCCTGTTAAGCCCTTTGAGTCTTTAACAGTGACTAAGGGCTATACACAAATACAATGTAGTTGATTGAATTGCTATCTGGTGGTAACCTGCCCTCAGCTTCCATGACACACTGCTATATTGTCCATGAATGCTTACTAGCCTGCATGGCCGCATTCCACGTTTGTGAAGCGGTGGTTGTCGTGGATACATGGATGTACTGCATACCACATGGTGTTATGCAGGGTGCACGTCACAGGATAATTAGTTGCGTTCATTTGGTGCCCGATTCCCCTTTGACTCTGGTCAGCTAATCCCCGATTTGTTGATGTTTTTACCAATGTTTTTGTCCGATTATCCTTTGGTGTGTGGTATCTTATGTCATCTCTATGTTAACAGTGTTATTTAACACTCTGGGCTTCAGCGATTAGACTTCGCAAATATTAGACTGGTTCAATATGGACGATCCGATATCCATAGTGTGGTTTTAGCCCTGAGGACTCTAGCTAGTCTCTAGTTGGTTAATTCGAGAAAGCTATATATGTCCTAGTTACTAATTGATACAAGTGTCTTTAACTTTGACTATAATCCAGTTATCTATGGAATCTGCTGAAATAAAGATTCCATAGTTCCATCAACTGTAAAGTCACGGCCTAAGTACATTAGTGAGTACACTAAGACCGGCCCTCACAGTAATAATGCAATTCTGCAGCTAGCTCCTACAGATCCTCTGACAAACATAGACATGACGATAACCAGCCAGTAACCCTTATCCCCCACCCAGCACAGCTTCCCAACAGTCTTGCCGCCATCTTTGAGCCTCACATTTTCTCCTTCTTTCTCTCCCACCGCGGACCTTCTGCCCCCCCCCCCCCCACGCAGAGGTACAGGAGCGGCAGGAGTGCCAGTACGGGGAGAACTGCACGTTTGCGTACTGCCAGGAGGAGATCGACGTGTGGACCCAGGAGAGGAAAGGCGCCCTGAGCCGCGAGCTGCTCTTCGACCCGCTGGGCAGCACGGAGCGGCGGGCACTCAGCGTGACCCGCCTGCTGCAGCTCCACATGGGCATGTTCATGTTCCTCTGTGAGGTCAGTCTGGGGGACTGGCTCCGGGGGACTGGCTCCGGGGCCCCATGGCTCCGGGGGAACGGCTCTCACCTGTGTTTCCGTGGGCAGAGTAGCACTTGAGGGTTGCTGACACAAACTCATTTTTTTTCTTCTGTATAATGAGAGCACGGGTTGGGGGTTGCTACTATGTTCATGCAAGAAGTAGCAAAACAAAGTTTTGATGAACCCAAGTTAAGCTATATTTTCATTGATTTAGGATTTCACGGGATCTCCAAATGGCACAGATCACCAACCAAAAATCCCATGAGGCACTGATGCACAAATACCATTGAATGCATGGGAGTAGAATTGGTCTAGCTTGTTATTGACCGGCGTGTTCATCTTCCACAGGAATGTTTTGACAGCAAGCCTCGGATAATCAGCAAGCGCAGCAAGGAGAATCTGGCAGTCTGCTCCAACCTCACGGCCAGACACCCGTTTGACGACAATAAGTGAGTCCAGGGCGTGCCGGGGTCTTCTCCACACCCACTGGTTTAGCTGAGTGGCATCTAAAGAAAAGACCGGATGTCAGGACAGCCCATCCGTTTAAGTGGATTGTATACATACAGCCCTCACTAGCCTGACCCAGGGATGCTCGATATGGAGAAAATCTTAATCACTCAATATTGAAATCACGGTTATTCAAACTATTATCTTTTAGTTTGAAAAGACAACGTATGCATTATTCAGCATTTCTCGCCAAAAAAATACTTTGTAACTGAGAACATACACAAAGAAATACACAAAATGTTAAAATAGAAAATGTTCAAATCGAAGTCCACAGCCCTAGGCTGACATTCCCAGATCAACTCGATAATAAGTCTGGAACCTAGGGTTGCGTGATTAATCGTGTCAAAATTGCGACCTCTATTTATAATGTTTCACAAAGCCCCCCCCAAGCGCTCTCCCTCAACAAATGACAACGCAGTGTTACACCACATTCAAACCAGGGCAAACAAACCCAGAGAGTGAGTGAGACACCAACGAATAACAGGCAGACAAAGGTATTTTGGTGAAGGGGTGGAGCATAAGCTTGTCTTCACGAGGCTATAGGTTGAGTATTGATTACATCTAGTCTTTTTCAGCGGTCTGACTATTATTGGAAAATGCATATGCATGTGCATTCAAGGCCAAATTCCGCGCAAGGAAATCCCTCTGCATTCCTGCTCCCAGTTCCCCTCAGAAGTGGTGTTCTGTTCAGGGGGGAACATTCTAAAATGCCTCTATTCCTTACTGAAGCCTCAAAATGTTTACCTTCTTGGGTTCTTGACTGTAGTTTATATTTTAAGAAGCATACCACCTACCTCTCTCCTTCTCTTACGCACAGATAACACACAGAAAAATACTTGTTCAGGTTGTGTAAGGTTGTGAGGGAGTTGGTTTTATGTTCAATGTCAGATTTATGAAGCTGACTCCACTAACTCCTCAGCTCTCTAAACGGCAAGAGACAACTGTCTCGAACCCCACAGCAGGGAACCTTGAGAAGGAACACGGAAAAAGGGATCCCTGTTTCCTGCTGTCATATTCATTTTGATTATAAGTCACTACCTCTGGTCTTGCCCTTCGCTCTTGCTCTCTCGCTCTCTCTCTTTTCTCTCTTTGTTTTCTCTCATTGCGTTCTCTCATTGCTTTTTCTCTCCGTCCGTCTGTCGGCCTGTCTCTCTCCCCCTCTCCAGGTGCCTGGTGCACGTGGTGCGGTCGGCCAACGTGCGCTACAGCAAGGTGCGCCCGCTGCACCCGCTGTGCCAGTTCGACGTGTGCCGCCACGAGGTGCGCTACGGCTGCCAGCGCGAGGACAGCTGCTCCTTCGCCCACTCCGTCATCGAGCTCAAGTGCTGGGTGCTGCAGCAGGACACGGGTAGGGCTGCCTCTCCGTCGCCCCCTGCTGCCGCGCTACGGCGGCGCTACCGCGGCCCGTAGCCTGGGCCCGTGTGGCCGACACAGGAAGGGAGTTTTTATTGATCTTTTTTTTATTGATTCATTCAATATTCATTAAAGTCGACATCCGTAAGATTGAGCCCCTTCCAGTTGGAAGGGGGTTATAGGATGTTATGTTATGGGTAACATTAATGTTAAGGCCTTACGATCAGCATTGACTACACATGTGTCCAGGTTATTTTAGGCTGTGAACTAGTCTCAACGTGTGCGACTCTAGTAAATATACACCCGTAAACCAGGTCTGAGGGTTGTCATTAAAGGATAAAAAAGATCATCATTGTTTCCGTTCTAATGTGTGTTGATACGGCAGGCATCACCCATGAAGAGATGGTGCAGGAGTCTAAGAGACACTGGCACCGGCTGGAGCAGAACGCCCAGAAGCAGCAGAAGGTACTCATCCCAACTTCTAGACTGTCTTGTTTAATGCGGGTGAATTCAGGCTGATAATTAAAGATTGAGGTTATATACCCTTAATTCTCTCTCTCTCTCTGTCTCTGTCTCTCTCTCTCAGCCCATGCACATCCCTCACCACGGCAACCACATGGGCTCGGGTGGAGGAGGCGGGATGGGGGGAGGCGGCTGCGGCGGGGGAGACTGCATGGGGGGCGGCGTGAGCTCCATGGGTGGGATGGGGGGCGTGTCCGGAATTGGGGCTGGTCCCGGGAGAGGGCGGGGTCTAAACCTGAAGATGAAGTTTGTGTGTGGCCAGTGCTGGAGAGACGGGCAGGTCAACGAGCCAGACAAGAACCTCAAGTACTGCACGGCCAAAGCGCGACACAGGTAAGCCCCGCCTCTTACGAGCATGTGACCTAACCGTATGGTTCGATAACGCTATGGTGGTGTACATCAGACGCAGTGATGTGAGGACTACTGGATACCTCTTGACAGCAAAACCAATGTACAGACTTTTAGAGTCAATCACCACATCACCCCATTTAATTCAATTACATTTTATTTGTATAGCCCTTATCACCATTACAGTCTCAAAGGGCTTAACAGGGCAAATATTAATGACACCCCCCTGACCCACGCCCCCCCCAAGGGCAATAAAAACTCCCTTAAATCAGCAAGCGGGGAATCTTGGGAAGACACAAAAAAAAAAGCATAGTAGGGGATCCCTCTTTCCAGGGATGGTCAGGAGTGCAATGGGTGCCATAATTGACGTACAGGTAAATACAGGCCCCATGAGGATGAGGGCTGCGGACTGGAAGCAGTGATGGCCACAGTGAGGGTGAACATGAGGTTGATTGCCCCCTTGCAGCTGGACTAAGGAGCGCCGGGTCCTGCTGGTCAAATCCTTTGAGAAGAAGAAATGGGTCGTGGTCCGGCCGTTGCCCTTCTCTCGCACCTACCCACAGCAGTACGACGTAAGACCCTGCCCTGAGCCGCTTTCTCACGCTCTTTCTCCATCTACTGTTTCAACAGTGCTCCACCGATGTTTATAAATAGCCCTTTGTTAACAAGGAGTCATTAGTCTTAAGTGGTCAATGTGCCTTTTGACAGAAAGGAAAACCACCTGCGAAAGTTCAACAATCGATACACAGTATTAGCTAATGTCATCCTGTGTGTGTGTGTGTGCCCGTGTCCAAACCAGATGTGTGTCCATGTGATGAAGCAGAAGAAGTGCCATTATATTGGAAACTGCTCGTTCGCCCACAGTCTGGAGGAGAGGGATGTGTGGACGTACATGAAGAACAACAGCTGTAAGCCCCTAGCCTCCGCCAATCAAACCTGCTTGTGTCTCACAGTGGACACAAGAAGATGTGACATACTCCAGGCACACCAAAGGGACACAACCATTATGGCAAATGCTCATTTCTGGTTGGCTACAGAATCAGGCCAAGTGATGTCACTTGGCCTGATTCTCTGTGTGACCGGTTACACGATAACCGTTTATAAATTCAGGGGGAATCAAATACATTTTCCCCCAGTACATTTGACCAGAGACAAAGTGGTTTGCTAGGTTGCTAGAAAACATTGTTTAATGGTGTAGTTAAGCATGTGTGATTCTATCACTGACCCAATAGTTTAGTGCTTGTTCCCATGACGTCATTATTTTGGTTCCTTTGATAACGGTAATTTACCCGGCCCTTGTATTCGTCTCCAGTGAGGGACATGCAGCAGATGTACGACATGTGGCTGCAGCTGACCAATCAGAGCCGGCGCACGGACGGCCCCCTCCTTACTCCACCCCCAGAGGAAAAGCAAGTCACCATGACAGCAGATTATTCGGAAGGCATGGTGAGCAGGCACTAGGGTTACTGAAGGCAACAAACACTTCAGTGATTTGAGCAACTCCAAGCTCTAGCATCACTTAATGCTAAAGTGTGTGTGTGTGTGTGTGTGTGTGTGTGTGTGTGTGTGTGTGTGTGTGTGTGTGTGTGTGTGTGTGTGTGTGTGTGTGTGTGTGTGTGTGTGTGTGTGTGTGTGTGTGTGTTTCAGGGAGGACAGCGGCTGTCTGAGGGAGATGACCTCTAACGGGTAGAGGGACATGAGAAGAGGATGAGAGAGAGAGACGAGCCTGCTGCTACACCAGCTATTACAGAACAGACTGTAAACAATGATGGCGCCTCTATTCTGAATGGGAAAGTAAACAAATGACCCCTCCCCAACCCCCCCCGCCGTGGTGACGTCTAGGGGCATGCTGACCTCTTGGCGTACACACACACATACACGTATACATACAAATGCCACAGACACCCATTCACAGAGAAAGCAACTTTAGGTTTAACCTGTTCTGTTTGTCATTGTTTTCTGCCATGCTACAGTCTTTCACACACACAAACATGTAAATGACAGTCCTTGCATGCTTTTAACACCGTGTAAAGCAGAGGCCCTAATTTGTCAAATCAACAATTATTTGGTGAACACCCCCAGCTGTTCCTCAGAACAGGTCTTTTTGGCGTTGGATTAACAAAGATAATCAGAAGACAGAGAGGGAAGCGCTGGCCGTTTTTGTGCTGTTGTTCCACAATGAATTTGAAATCTATATATTTAAGCGTCATAGTATTTAGCTAAAAACGGAAGGAAAGAAAAGCTAAAACTTAGGCTTACAGCTTTTCACAGCAGCCCAGCTGCTACAAACATGCTAAGCCATCACAAAAAAATTATTATAACTCACTAAACCCCCCCCCCCCCAACGCACTCCTTCTTCCTGCTGTAGCAAATCAAAGATTGGGCGCAAAATGGATTCCCGGGGTGATGTATTTAATTCACTTATTTTCTTTTGTTTGTTATTTTGCCTTTCTTTCCTGGGGGAGTCGTACTCCCCTGTTATCTAGTCTGCCATATTGGCAGAATGCTATGAATGTATCGCCTGCAAGGGCCTTTTTTTTAAAGGAATCGAGGAGAATTCTCATTTCCAAAATATAAAACAAACAACAATGCTATATAATAGTTGTTGAATGTATGTAGACGTACATAAGTACATTGACCTTATTACAATCTCCTCATATTTATGCATCAGTTCCCCTCTCCTACCAGACCCCCCTGGGTCCCATCCCCGACCCGGGTTGAGAGTCTTAAGCACCGCCTTCGCACGCCTCCTGAAGCCCGGGGAAGACGATGAGCAGAAACGTCTCTCCCTGAGGACAAAAAAAAAGACAAAAGGACTCCTCTTAAACGCAAAAACCCAGGGGAACTGCTTCGACCCGAGACGTTACTCAATTTCCGGCCATCTTTGCAGGGGTAACGATGAGTTCTTTAGTGCTTATAAGAGGCAATGGCGACAGAAAGTAATCAGCCTTTATTTCAATTATTTGTTTTTAAAAGGAAAGTCAGAAACCCACCCTACCCTGACAGATATATCAGACAAGATGACACTTTATTCATCCTGAGCGATGTGGATGACGGAGCTAGTACTATAATACGGACCTAGTCCGGGTTGTGTTCTGCTAGCTTACACCCCTTTACATGCACTGTAAGCATAAGTACATGTCCTGCTAGCACCCTATGCTAGCAGCCTATGTGCAGAACATGTCCTGCTAGCATACTATGTTCAGCACATATCCTGCTAGCACCCTAGGATCAACACAAGGTGTTTTGGCACGCTACGTCCGCACATGTCCACGAAGAAATAACGACCCCACCCTGACCGCAAACGGCGGTCAGGGTTCATTTATATTTAGGAGAGTGGAATTTATTTTCAGGAGAAGGATTTGTCGGGCAACCAAGCGAATAGAGAGAGAAAATGTCTACAAAAACGAATGTTAAAATCTGTTAGAGAGATTAGGACGACTTAAAGACTATATATTTTTGTAGGCTGAATTGTACCTACGATTATATGGCAGAACTAGGAGATTGGTGCCGATGTAATCTGTTCAGCTCGGGCCGGTATTTCACACAAACAAAATGTGCTTCTTTAGCCTTTCGGTCAGCTTTGTTACTGATCATCCCTACTAGAAATCCCCAGGGCAGACTTTCAAAATAAAAGTCTAAATTCGTAGCTTGGTACATGAAACATATTAGCACCATATAATGTGCCTAATAAAAACAGCACACTCACACAAGTAAACACACATGCACACCACATGCATACCACATGCACACCGAGATAATGGATGAACTATTGCCATCTTACCTCCAATGTGGTCCAAGATGTCATAAGATATGTCTATACTCAAATATACTATATTACACATTATATGATACATATTTACTGATATTGTTATACTACTAATAATAATTGATAACTTAGCAGTTAAGCTTAATTAAATATATAACCTGAGAACCTTGTATTGATTACATAGAAGAGCTCTGCTATTGCGTATATGACATGTATCGCTGAACTAGATAATGATAGTGAAGTTTTTTCTTTTTGTAACTTTTTCTCCTTTTTCTTTTCGCTTATGTGAGGGTCATTCCAGACCATGTGTACCAGTTGGTTTCGGTGGACCGGATTGGGCCGGCTTTTGGATTTGTGTTGATGAACAACATACCAGCTGACAGTGTAGATTGTTCAAACAGATTGGGTTTCAACAGGGCAGTTTGATTTGAGTATTTATATTTTTTTATAGTTTTACTTGCCACCAGCTGAGGCCAAACTTACATGAGATCAAGCCCAGTCTTGGTGTAGGTGATGTAGTGATGCTCTGGAATGACCCAGGTATTAGCTTCTCTGAAGGAATTCTATTACTTCTACTTCTACTACTACTACTACTACTACTCCTACTCCTAGTATTATGATGAATATGATGATAATGATTGCTATCTAATGACTATTTCTATTTCTCCTATATGCTATTGATATACGTATGTTAATTGCTATGTATAACTCTTGATATGTATTCATGTATGGATATTAATGATTAATGGTATATAGGCACCTAATGTATGCAACGGCACGGCCTGGAGGAGCAGAAAAACAAAGTGAAAGCTAGTTTTAACTTCAGCTTATTACTATAAAAGGGCACCTGGGCACTAGAGGACATATACTGACAGTTACAGGAAGCCCGGCCCAGAAGTCCAAACCATCCGTAGTAATTCATTTGAAATATCAAGGCCGGTTCCCATGGACATCTAAGTGGTGTATCAATTAAGCCCTGCCCTAGAAATATACTTTTTTTGCAAAAGGAACAAAACAAGGAATTTGCAGTATAAGCTCCGTGTCCTTTGGCTGCAGTGGTGATGGCTCACTGCAGCTCATGTCTTAAAACTTATACTTAGAGGTCTGTATACTGCTGTTATAGCGCCATATTCTATATATTATACCTATAAGATGATACATACACCTATTGTATAATCGTACTCTCCTTTATATATAGATATATATGATACCTATAACTATGATTATTCTAGAAGGACACCCTTATGAGGTAATTTAGATAAAAGATGTTGGGGAACTGTTTTTTGTTTATTTTGTCGAGCTGTGGGCCTGTGGGTCAGTGATGTCACTTCATAATATTGGCTGTGATACTGGGGAGAAGGAGTTTGCCAACGAAATGCACTCAACACTTTTTCAACTTCAAATGTCTGCCTAAGCATCGATTGCACTACCAGCATCGCTGGGGGAGAGGGGGGGGAAATGGAACAGCTTAATGGGGGTTCCTCACTCAAACGTGGTCTTCCCCACGACCGTGGACCACGTGTTGTCTGCATTTGGTTGGCAATGTTTTTCCACCCTTGCTCTGGGGGGGAGCCCAGTTTTTTGGCTGATTGGTAACCACTGCCAGGCATAGAGAATGGCCCTAAGGCCTGTGGTCTTGCGTGTTAATTGTACCCAAGAGAAGGGAGAGATATGAACAGAGAGGAGGTGGGGGATTCGTTCTGTTTAGGGCCGCCTGCATTACAGTCCTGCAAGGGGTAGCACCTAACTGTCTTTTGGATTTAAGTTATAATGGGATAGATGGCCAATCTTTGTTTTATGCTGTATGTTCGGAAAATTACAGATTTTACTCAGAAATCATGAATAACACATTTGATTTCAATCCTGCCTAATTGAGAAGTTATTTAATTTGGATGTTTTAATATAATTGTTTTCACGAGATGAAGCTGAATCATGACCCACACCCTAATTTCACTTGACAAACGGCCGCATCGTCCTTATGTTCTGTTCTATCATGGCATGGGCTGATCTCATGCATCCACCAACACTTTGTCTTTGTTTACTTGTGATTCTCTTGTTTTTCCGAAGTCATCCCTCCTACACCCACTGACACCCCACATGCTTAAATCCATCCCCACCTACACACAAACCTGACGCCGGCCACCCAGTTTTGTTTTGTTTATCAGTGGTTATTTTATGGTCGAATTAGCTTCCAGCAACTCCGATATGAGAGAAGCAGGGGTTTAAGAAGTGGAAAAAAAACCAAGCCTTTTTTTGTACTGTACTTTTACGTTTGTTTTCTTTTTTTCTTTTTGTTGTATTAGTTTGTCTTTGTTTCATCCTCTATCCTCCATGGTTGGAAGTGAATCACGGTCAAACAAGTGGACCAAATCTCTTGAAAGCATTTAATAAACGGAGTGTTTTAGAAAAACACCTCTCCTGTCATTTTTTTTTTTCATTCTAACAGATTATCTCATCTGGACCTCTTGACTTGTCTTGCATAGACCTGCAAAGAATTTGGCATTCCTTTTGGAAACATTTATTAGTACTTTAGTTGTATATGATAAATATGTTCTAAAGGAATTGTTTTGGAAGTCAAATGTTGACATTCAGAAGCGATAAAGTGTTTTAGGTTTTGCCACACATTAATTGAAAGTTGTATCATACGTTCACAATAACAATATTCTTCCAAGCGCTAAATGTGTATCATATTCTTGGCTTTCTGACTGAATGCTAATGTAAGATGGTACATTATCAATCCAAGACGTAAAATTAGGGGAGTACTAGCTTATTAGTAATATTTTTTCACGTTTAAAGCGACAAAAGCGCAACAGTTGGAGGTGACAGAGAGACACTGGCAGCTAGGATGACGTTTATGTAGGCGTTCTTCTCTTGGATAGCTGTGAAGGTATTGGCTCTGACTGAGGTTGTGTAAAGCAGTGTGCCAATCATAACACGTTCCGTGGTTGCTAATGTGTGTTGAGGCCATACACGACCGGGATTGGTTAAAACTGCATCACCTTCTTAAGAGGCGTGCTACGTTAAGTAACTTCGGAATACTCACGAGTCCGGCATAGGATTAATGTTCGTTATGCAAAAATACGTTGAATGTCTTGATTAACTGTCAGTGTTAGTAGTTTTCTTACTAAAATAATTTATAGATTCACATAATTGGACTATTACTCGTCCACCAGGATTTTATCGGCCTATAATTGACTTAAGGATCAACAAATGAGTTTCAAAACTCTTTTTGATTTCCCGTTTACTATTCCTGCTTTTCCTGATAATGGTAAGATGTTTTCTGAGCAAAATGTGCATTCGCTGTCACGCTGCATAGTGTTCCGAGATTCCAACGTTGATTATGAGACTTGCGCTTATTGTACTGTTTTCTTCTGTTTATTAGGCCGACATCATTACTGTTTTCTTATCTTTAGTTGGCCTGTTTGTTACCTCATTGAATGATTATGGTAAATGCATAGGCCAGACTGTTGAATGTGAACCGGAGTTTGTGTTATGTGATCTAACATAGCGACCCTAGCTGCGTCCACTCAAATCAATCAATGCAGTTAATCCGTTCAATCTTGCTTATTTATTTGTTCAAATGACTCCTATGCCTAATTTAGATTTTTACCGGTAGGTCGGTTGTTTCGTTTCTTTGTCAAACTTAAAAAAAAAATGTATTTAATGTGTTTTACAGCCACTCTCGCCTTATTGTCTTCTGTGTTGTGAGTCATAAATGTTTAAGACATCGAATTTAAAAAGATGACAGCTTTCAGCAAGAGTGTGCTGTTGGTATTTGTGCTTGTTCTGTGCATGCCTAATGAACCGAAAGGGCCGATTTTCCATTGATAAGGAGAACAAGATTGACATCTTCCCCATACGTCGAAGTCGCTGTCTACAGGGGTAGAGGGAAACACACATTTGTAAAACACGCAGATGTTGGCAGTGGGGCGGCGCTCCTGCCACAAATGAATACAAAACGTGATCCCACAGTAATCTGAACAGATATCCGTTTTGACTGTCAGGGAGGTTACAGTCTCCTGCTAACATGTAGCCTATGGGTTTATGTAGGCCTACATGGTGTGATACGAGGATAGTGTCTGATAGTTGTACTACTTACGCGGCTTAATTGTATATGTTAATATATTGCCATGCATGGTCAGCTATAGCGTCATTTAATCTCTGGCGAGCCATTTTTTTATAGAGAGCGAGAGCGTTATTTCAAACAGTAGGCCTGTATTATGTAACTTTCTCGCTATAGTCGTGTTTTTTGTTCAAATTTGACCTAGACGTCACTTCTACCGACCAAATATTTTGAGTAGTGTTGCATTTTCTCGAAGAAACTTGTCCAATCCCGGGTTGCTTTAAACTCACTTCATTTATTATAAAGTCGTCGGCATGTTTCGGCATGGTAACTGAAGCTATACGGAGGGAATTGTAGCTAAAGAGTGGAACACGTGTGAGAGATAATAACTCTGGCTACTACGGGACATGGGCAAAGGCCCATGTCCCCTCGCGGGTGTCGCTGCAAATCTCTGATCTATGGGCCACGGGCAGAGGCCCGTGACCCTACGCGCGTGTCGTTATTAATCTCTGGTCTCTTCACACTGGGTGCGCAGGTAAGAGACCGTCAAGTGGGCGTGGCCTAGTGGGCGTGGCCGGGGTGCCGTAATGGCTTCGGCTTCTTCGTATATATAAAAGTGCTGCTATCTGTGGCTGGAGCAGCCTCCAATAAGGTATTGCTCCCCTTGTGGCTATGTATAGTATTTACGGTTTATATGTTTGGTCCTGCTTCATTTTGGTCTATGTGTGGGTAGCTTAGATTCTTAAAATACGTAACAGTAGGAATACATTCAGATATGATTTTGATGAGCTGGTGGGCCCTTGGTTGGAAATATGCCACTTTTGTTTATCAACCTGTAGGCCTACTTTAAAAAAAAATAGTTTTAAGGAAGTCTACATTCCCCCATTCCCTCTTGTCACAACCGTTGGCGGTGTTTGCAGTAGAGAGTATAACCACTGCCTCTGGTCCATGGAGCAATATGTCATGGCCGCTCCTCCTGCGCTGCGGGGGGAGATTTCTCCCCCATCGGATTCACACCTAATCAGGTTTTGTCGGCACAACCATTCTATAGGGGTAGTGCATTAAAACTACGGCGGTATTTGGCCGCATAGGGTTGCGAAAAAAGACCCAGCCGGCCTGTGGCGAAATGTAAATAGCACATTTTGGAGAAACGCAACCCGATGTCAGCCTGCGGTGGCCAATCACTTTAAGCCATTGATCATTCCGAAGACGCCCTCCATGCAACGGTTGCATTGTAGCGTCCACTGCTGATTTGGTGTGAATGAGCCTTAAACCAATGCCACAACAGAAAACCATAAGGGGCTTACAATAACCATTCCAAAGAATGCACGAGTTTAATAATTGTCACTTTAGAATAATTGAAATTACAAAACAGCATTAGAAAAATATGTGGGTACTTGCAATGGGATTGCATTGACACAATCATTTTAATGGCCAGGGATTCATTCAGGATTTATAATCTTATCCTACCAGTGATTAGTGGAAGATTAGATGGGTGTGTCTAAGCTATAGCGTAGGACGTTTCCTATCTCTTCCTTCCAGTTGGTAGATCAAGTTGGTAGTTATAGTGATGGGTTGTTTTTGAAAGCACCCCATAGAAGTCATTGTGGCTAGTCAACAAAACTGTGCTGTGACTGGTGTGTTGTTCATACATACAAGCACACAGCCTTTGTTTACTGTACATACAGTCTACATGGGAACAGGGATGTCGGTTCCATGGGGATTTAGCTGGTGCACCCTTGGTCTCGTTTAGTTTCCTTGAAGAAGATAAGGACAATAAAACAAATACAAAACCAATGATAACAACATTAACTCTCGAACCCTTACCCTCAGATATATCATTTTATAGGCCTACATAAAAGTTTAATCAGTCAAGATTCAAACCATCCAAGGCAAGACAAAAGAGAGTATCAGTTTACAGCATGTATTATGTTAAATATAATATGCATATTTACCAAGCAGAATGCGTATTTGCCTTCCACCTTTTCAGAATAACTTAACACCTGATCAACTTTAATCATTCTGGTAGAAACTGATGAATCAGTTTAATGAACTGGTTTCAACACAAATCGTATGACTGCTCTGAGTGGGACAGAGTTGGCTAGTTCTGGTCTGGCATTTGAGGTATGACATTTGAAGCCATAATCATGTTTCGAGACCATTTTTTTTTTCAAGTTAGTGCGGTAGAACATTAAATCTTGAGACAATTATCATAATTGATATGAGCATTTGTCTGTGTCCTATAGACACCGGCTAGAGCCACCAAATATAATAGTGTTAATATATTTCTTTGTTGAACGTAGGTTGTCCGTCAGCACACAACTATAACCCTAACCCTAGTTTTTAAATGGCTAAAAAGTTAAAGAAAACAACGTAACCCTGATTTTACTCATCACTTTTTTCTTTTTGGGGAGTTCGAGCACGTATATGGGGCTATCTCAGCTTAATTTAACCATACACATAGCCATTTAGCCTATGAAGAAGACGAAACGGCCAAGAATAGACAACCAACAGCTGCCTGTCATTTACGTGTGATTCATATAACTTCTTGACACCCTGTGCCATTCTTGCTCTGCATAATGTATGCGAAACCCATTGCTTAGGAGGGACGAGTAGGAGACGAGACGGAGCACGTCTGCACATGCGTTTCCACGTGATTTTTTTGCAAATTAGTTGGCTTATGTTTGGTTTTTTTAAGAAATCAAATTGGATGAAGAACACTGTCCTCTATTGTCAGCGACAGTAACCTATAACCGCGCATCTCTAAGATGAAAGTAAATTAATGAAACATAGGACTACTACTCATTAACCCGTTCCTCATGAATATATAGTAAAACGAGTGGTATATAACTCGGCCGACCAATCCGCTCTCGGTTTGCTCAAAGCCCGCCCCCTTTGTGCAGCAAAGCCTATCGACGCAGACGGTTGCTGTGTTTTTTTCGATAAGAGGTGCGGTTAACCCCGATGGGAAAAATACCCGTTGTCTGTTTGTTTGTTTTATAGTAGAATAGCGGTGTCCGACGAAGTTATACATTGACCACCACTGTCGTAGTACTACTATATCTGGATTTATACTGCGCCAAGTCGTGTCACACACATCGATCTCGGTCACTACCGTGTTGGGGGGGGGGGGGAGGTCGCCGAGTATCCTATTTTCGTAAAATAGTACAAAAGAAGAAAGAAAATGTCAGGGGAGCCGATAACTATAACAATGGAAACTACCAATAGTGGTGGACTGGGTTCGTTGCCGTTGGTTTTTAAGAAGATAATGGACGTACCCCCGCCGAATCTACTAGAGGGAGACGACGGTAAGTTCTCGTCAGGAATGTCGTGAAGGTGGACGAAGTTGCTGAGAGCCCACGACACCATTCAGTAGCATCAAGTAGCCTACTGTGTGTCTTTAATGTATTTCTCTATGTAACTAGTAAATTCGTCCAATCGATGACATTAAGCATGAATGCCTAGAGTTAGAGCCTCACGATACATGGTATGCTGCTTGTCATTAAAGTAATAGTTATTGTATTGATAGTCTAATTAGTGTCATATTATTATCAATAAAATGTGTGCATTGTATCGAGTTTGCATTCCGCATTCCGTTTCCCCATATCACAAAAAAGGTATCGTCACCCTTGTACATTTTGTCCCCCGTAAGACAACGTCACGTGACGTTGTGTTTTCATGTCGAGTATGCCTCGTTCTTTAACCAAATTTACTCAAGATGCAATCGTGTTGACACGTGTGAGAGACTACTACTACTAGGATATATTTTGTTATTTCGCCGAGGTAATCCCTGGTTGATGACTATCTCTGCTTTATCTTGTTTCTTACTGCCTATAGTTTTTGTCTGTCTCCTCATCTAGATTCTGACAAGGATAAGCTTCGTCTGGATGACAACCTTGAAATGGGTGGAATCGACATTGGGCCTTCTGCCGCCCTGACCCCGGCCATCTGGGACAAGACCATCCCATACGATGGCGAAAACTTCCACCTGGAGTACATGGACCTTGAGGAGTTCCTCTTGGAGAACGGGATCGCCAACGCTGCCGCAGCCCTTGACGACTCCGACATGGGCAGCTCAGGCGAATGCTCCCCGAAGAAGGCTCTCAAAGGCCAGGCAGCGGTGACCCCAAAGTGTCCTTCGTCGCCAGCGACCCTGCTGCCCATCACGGCACTTGACCAGTCTGAGGAGGTCGTCGGCACCAGCGAGCTAGCCGTTGAGTCTGAGATCTGCATAGGTGAGTAGGGCCACTTCTGGAACAGTAGATCCCGGGAGAGACCTACCCTGAGTTGTAGAGGCATACAGGGGAGCCAGGGGAAAATATAAGTGGACTAGTTGGAAACGCATTCCCTTTATAAAGAGCAGGGTGGTTTCGCCCACAAGGTACAGGAGAAAACAAGACGAGACATCAAGTCTGGTCTATGAGAACAATGTGCTTTTGTCTATGTAGGCGGAGTGAGGTTATCTGAAATGCTTTGAAGCTTGATTCTTATTGTCGTTTTTTCACTTGGCAACAAGTCTCTTTTGTTTATGTCTTAAGCTTAGACACTTGGTGGTCTTTCTTTTAATGTCCGCACTTATTGTATGTTGTACATCCTGACACTTAAATGTAGTACAGAACTTTGTGTAGCGTCTTATCCTAGCTATCTCTGTTGTAAACAGGAATGGGTTAACCTAGCAATTGTTAATGCTTGCACTTGTTTCTATGAATATCTTTACCGTACCGATAGCGATATATTGGGAGTGGAGCCTCTATTCCTTAGCTGACCCTGGCAGCTAAGGAATAGAGGCTACAATCTGTCGGCAATAATCTCTCAATCTCTGTCGGCAACAATACCAGAATCAGAACGCTTCACCCTTTGCAAGGATGAAGCGTTCTGATTCTGGTGATTGTTGCCTACAGAGAGCGCTGCGGTTATCCAACCACTTAGAAGTCAACATGTTATTGATTCAGCGCTGGAAGGTGTGGAGAAGGCTTCCCAGAACACCTCCCCTGTGTTTACTGAGAACGGTTCATGCAAAACTTAATACTTTTGTTGTCGCTCCAATACTTACTCCATTTACACACAACTGGTTCTCAGCCTAAGCTCAGGGCTTGGACTCGGAGCACATGCTAAACGCCATGGGCTGAAGCTGCATTGGGCTGATCCTGTGTTTCTCCAGAGGTGAGCACGGACGAGGGCAGGCTTACCCCCGAGCCCGCGGACCCCGCGGACATCGAGGTGGACATCGCCTTCGAGCCGGACCACACCGACCTGGTGCTGTCGAGTGTGCCCGGTGGCGAGCTGTTTAACCCCCGCAAACACAAGTTCACAGACGAAGACCTCAAGCCCCAGCCCATGATCAAGAAGGCCAAGAAGGTGTTGGTTCCTGAGGAGAGGAAGGTGCGCTTGTGTTTTGGACACGGGAACACTCTCCTGTAGGAGTGAACCCACTTGGCAACACACACACAAACATTCCCCTCAAGAGGAAGAGATGATTATTTGTATGTAAAAACAAATTCAAGTCCAAATGAGACGTTAATATTCTAACATCGCAAGCATCCTTTAATTTTAACTCTGATGTGGTCACAATTTAATAAATATACTACCATTTACTCATTTTCTAAGAACTGTATGTGGCCTCCAGTGAATCCCGATCCAAGTCCTTAAGACGCAGCTAGTAGTAGGGCTTATTGACTCAGGACGCCTTTAGGTCGGGCTACAGATATGGGGGATCAAACCCGGTACACAGTGTAGTTGCTATGGGATCAAAAACACTAGACACGACACCATCCTACAAATAAATGCTCTGCTTATGAGCCTTTCAATATTGTTACGACCCAGAGGAAAGACTGTAATTATTAATTAATTACTCTGTAATTATTTCCCCTGTTTTCATTTGAACTGTTAATCCCCCCCCCCCCCCCCCCCCCCAGGATGAGAAGTACTGGCATCGGAGGAGCAAGAACAACGTGGCAGCCAAGCGATCCCGCGACGCGCGGCGCCTGAAAGAGAACCAGATCACGGTGCGCGCTGCATTCCTGGAGCGCGAGAACTCGGTGCTGAGGTCGGAGGTCGTCGAGCTGCGGAAGGAGTGCGGGCGATACAAGACCACGGTGACGCGCTTCCAGGCCAAATACGGAGCCCTGTAAGAGACCCCGTCCGCCCTCCTCAAGACCCTGTCATGTACACGGGGCACAGGGCCGCCAATGTTGCACACGTGTTCACACGTGCTCAGACTAGTCTCCCACCATATTAAATAGTATCGTTTATTTTGTTTTATAAAAGAAACCGCAGCCAGCTCAAAGGTCAATATTTTGTCACTGGTTGAAAACTATGAATGTCTTCCATGGTGGCTTCACTACAATAATGAGTAATGCTGTGATTAAGTTGTTTCTCAAATTGTGTGGCAAAGAGTGAAATGTTCATCTACATTTGTAATGGTAAATGAAGAAGATAGCCTAGATCTGATGAGGTTTATTAAATAAAGAAAAGGGAAACTATAAGTAACAGCTTTTTGACCGCCCCTTTCTATCTAATATTTCTCACAGGTTTTAAGTGGACCTGTGGCAGAGCCCTTGGCCTAGGACTGATTAATTAATGTATTGTTTGCTGTTCAATTCAAATGATTAAATGGGGGTCATTCCTTTACATTGGACATTCAATTTTTTCTTGACCTGTCCCATTGTAGTTAAAGATGATCAAGTTGACTCAATAACCATGGAGGGAGGTAAGAGGGAAGAATGGTTGAAATGTTAACACTACCCAATTCAACTTTAAAAAAGGAAATATAGTAATGTTAAATGGAAATAGTAGAATTAAAGGAACATTGGTTGGTAGTTTGCCTTAACGGAAAAAAACATTCACTCTAGACAACATTAGAGATGGAAAGATGGAAATTCGATTTATTAAAAAGTGTGGTTAATAATTACTGCTGATGCTGATGAAGTCACTGGGTCTACATCTTTATCAATTGTCCTAAATTGTGCATCTTCTTACCTGCCATATCACACCACATGGAGACTCAAATAATTTGTAATGACAACCTCAGTTTTAAAGTGTTTTTTTTACCCGCTCTTGACTTATATTAATATATTAAGAGGCAAGTTAGGTCCAAAGAGATATAACCTCACAACTCGAATAACTTGTCTTTATTCAGGAAACTTAACGGATAGGAATACACCCATATAAGCCTTGACAGTGAGTTCTAGTTAGTCTGGTCCAACACTAGGGTTTGTCATGCTTGAAACTGTCAACTCTATCCTGTATTGGTTATCTTGTCTAATGTTATATGTAGTATGTTTGCATGCCTTGTAAATAACTAGATATATAGTTTAAGGGTTGTGTTTCAGGGATACTTTTTAAATGTTGAAAGACTGCATAAATGGGATATTAGCCTTGCCTTTGGCATTAGTTAAAATGTATTGCCAGTCCAGCCTACAAAGTTAGATTAAAAGTACATTTTGTTTGATAACTGCTTAATAACACACATTTGCATTGATTTCGTATTTCTGGTTAGACTTGTATCAGGATCCTTTCAGGAAAAATGTGTATTTTCACTGTCAATGCAGTACTTGGTTTACAATACTCATGTATTTGATTGGAACTAAAATAAAGCCTATTTTGTTTTGGGCGATAGAACTCGGCCTCCATGAATTTTGTTATGCTACGCGACTACCTGGCCGGAAAAAAACACTGTCAAGCTGAATACACTTACGGCTTTGCCTCAACCCAGACAAAAATACCTTTGTATATGTAGTTTAACCAGTGGCAATACAAATCTTCATTTTCTTTAAGTTTGGACAAGTTGTGTGATAAGTAACTGCAATGTTCCACCATTTAAAAACAAAAAAGATTGTTAAATTACCTATTACAATCAAATGCACATGCAAAGGATCCATTACATGTTTGCTCAGTTCCTACATTTAGACCTGCCCTTTCAATCCTATCATCTCCAACAAAGGATGGCATTTATAAGACCATGCAATGAGGGACATCCTCAACCAATCTTTTCACACCAGGGAGACAATTATCTTGCATATGGGTAACGTCCACATCCTCATGAGAATGTGAAAGATCACCATCTAGTGGTGTAAACTTGTATTAAACCACAAATGGACAGTTGGGATAAGGGCGAAAAAAACGCTGTGTTCCAACCAGGTGGTAGCCGTTTGACTGTTCAACCCTTAAATCATTAAGGGGGTTTATATTGCGCTTATATTTGTAAATACAGGATGCCAGAGGTAAAAGAACACAGAAACCATGTAAAAAGGGAGCTTTATTGATAAGCCAAAAAAAGTTTATTAAAAATAACTAGTTTACCAAAAAAAACAAAAAACAAAACGCCAACGGATCTTCACCTCTTCTTGAAACCATACTTCTTTCTCTCATAAAACAGATCTGTTTTTGAGCTGCCCAGGTTCACAATCTTGGGACAGCCGTCCCTCTGTAGACAAGAACAAGAAAGAAGTGTTCATGCATGTGACAGGGGTTCCTTTTCTTCTAAAATAACATTTAGGTAATAAACCAATTTGTACGCTATTACTAGTCTATTTTGACCTTAATTCCAGTGAATTCAAATGACTCAAACAGGTATAATTGATAAAATGTTTTCAGTAGAGTTGTTCCGATACCGATGCCTAAATGGCAGTCGGGTATCGGCGAGCACGCCAGTCTATGCAGCATTCCGATACCATCACATGACTAATTTACTACACAGGCCAAGAACATCACAAACGCGTGCAGTGTTATGCTGAGGTCGTTAATAGTCGGAGGTTGAAAGTTGGAATGGGAAACTTATCATCTCCGGTATACATGCGTTCGAGCTATCAAGTCGGAAAAAAAATGGATGCTCATGCTTAACTAGAAGAATACAAACGTATTATTATAATTATAAATGTAATTCAATACAAGTGCTATTAGTAGTTACAATGCTAGATGCTGTATCGGTACGGTATATAGTATCGGCCGATACTCAAATTCAGGAATCGGGAAGGAAAAATTGTATCGGAACATCTCTAGTCTTCAGTCTTGCATGAATATTTGATATATGAAATATTGTGAAAGCATACGTCTTTCTCCTGGATGGTGCATTCTTTACAGTAGTAGGCATCGGACACGCCGGGCCCTCCGCAGATCACGCATCGGCCCTGGTAGGAACCGTAGTTGCACTCGTCACAGATACGCACCAGTGTGCACGGCCTCACGTAGGAATCACATATGACACATTTACCATCACCTGCATGAGTAGGAGGAAATTAAACAAATCTATTAATGTATTGATCAAGTCTGAGAATAGACTGAAACAGTGTGAACAGTGAAAGACTGAACAATATGATTAGATGAACATATAGAGTACCTGGATTATATGGTGCAATCCATTTTTAACAAATACAATATGGTATGATTTAACCATAGTAATGACATGCAAAATAATACAGTACGTTTTTTGCTAGATCAAATTAATTCAAATCAATTTGGTGAATCTTTTTCTGTCCACCATCAAATTGTCACTGAAAATTCAAAAGATACTCACATTTTTCACACAGTCTTCCAATGGCTGAAAAGGACACAACGTAGCCATCAATAAACAGGTTTTCTATGCAAGGGAGCTAGTAGTTCCCATACTGTAATGACTATAGTAGTTTAACATTTAATGCATTGAATTTGATTAGCATAACATCAGCATATGGGCTAATAAAAACATGCCGAATCAAGCAAAGGCAAATATTTCATTGGTATATTTAATGAACAAGTTTTGCTGGTTAATAAGGATATCAATGAAATCCATGCTGTAACGTTAGCATGCTAGCCTGCTTGGAGACTTCCGAGCTACAGAAAACCAGATTGCAGTCCATGTTAATCCTGCTCGATAAAAATAGAAAATATATATCGTACTACATCAAACATACCAACACCGGCTTGTTTCCGACAAAAGATCAAATCTGGATGATGCTTTGCCATTATTGCCAAACGCAACCGGAGCGCCTTCGATTGTTTAACTTTGACCTGTGTTTTCTTCTTCGTGTAGAACAGCCACGTCTTCTGCCTGAGTTGAAAACACCGCCCTCTGCTGCTCAAACCACTATTATTTGTTTAGGTATGTTTTTATATGCAGTATGTGTTGTATTTTTTGCTATTTTGCAAATCACCCATGCGTCTATTTTATGTTGGTTTGATATTTTAAGTTTAAAGTTAAATTATTTTGATTTAATCATATCATTTATAAACGGTATCATAACAAAGCTATACCTATGTACCTATATAATTAAAGTTAAAAAAAAAAGACCCCGTCTATTTACAAAACACAGTAACCCATAAATAAAATCCAGAAACGTCATTAAATTTTGCATGGCTGACTACTATTTTGTTAACTTACAGATTTTAACATTTACCTTATCAGAACCAGAGCCATTTAGAGAGTATTCCCTATTATGAGTTTCTCTAAATAGCTCTGACCTGAACTTTTTTACTCTTCTCTAGTTCAGTCTGGTCCTTGTAGCTTACTAAAACGATTGAAAGATATATCTATCTTTACTACTATAATTATCGTGATATTATGTATAAATACCCTACATCTAATCGTAAGTTTAAAATATAATCCTTATTCAAAAGTTATTATTACGTTACTAAACGATTATTACTAAATACAAATAATAAGTATTTACTGTCCTTCAATGACATGCGCCCCGTACTCCAAACAAAACCTGACGTCACTATTGTTCGACACATCTTTGTCAGTGAACAAAATGGCAACGTACTGTCTGACTGTCGCCCGGCTCCAGGTAAGCCTTAAAAAATCCATAACAGTCTATATTTAAAGATGCATGAGAGTCGAATTAACCTTTAATATGGTTTTAGACATGGTAGTCGTTGGTAGGATAGTTTTATTCGATAACCGGGCAGTTTGAACTGTTGCTTGTCGCCCGGCCAGGTCATCGTGCCCCTCGCTCAGCCAGAAGTACACTGCGGGGGTCAACTTTATCATTTACGTTACTTCACATATAACGACCAGATTTCTAATTCCTAAACCTGTCACTGTGATGGACTATGTCCACAAATGGCAACGTAATATTTACTACAAATGGTACATATAGAAATATGATATTTGATAGCAAGGTTAACACAAGGTTAGTGCGTACATCTAGCAGGGCTGTCACTGACAGCCCGAGTCATTTGTCCAAGAATACATCTCCCAGGGTCATAACAAGTGTTTCTTAATCTTAGTCATTTTATTTTTATTGATATTTAGGAAAAATCGTTTGTCATGAGATCTGTCTTTAATCGCACAAGCTATTTTGACAATCAAGTGAAAAGCAGCAGGGGACTATAATCTAACATTAGGACGTTATGTAAGGTATTTAATGTATTTTCTAACGGATAAGGAAAATACCGTTATTTAAACCTCTGCTGTGGAGTTGTGAGGAACCGCTCCTTCTTTGTAATTGCCTCCCATTTTGAGGGACTGGCCACTGGAGATTCAGCTGTTCAGTTAAATGCCATTTCCCACAGCATTTCTCCCCAACCTCTTTCCTTTATTTCTACAATTTTCGTTGAACAATTTTATTTTTTAAAGTATTCTTTGGACAGTGTGTTTACCATTCTACCCTCTACCTTCCTCCATGTTTATTTACTCAACTTGATCTTCTCAAACCCCCCTCTGACCACAAAGTGACGTGTCTTTCTTTACTTTGTTTTGCCCTTTTCAGCTGGCCTTGGGCCAGGGGGCACGCCGCATGCATGTGTCTGCTGCATTTAGTGCCAAGGCCAAAGTGTCAATGAGCCGCTTCGAGACCACCTCCTACGTCAACTACGAGAAACTCCAATCAAACATTGACATTGTTCGCAAAAGGTCAATACCAGGCTGCAGTATATGCTTTTATATGCAGTATATTTTTTATCATGCCTTCTGGCAGACATCATTTCTTGATGTACATTACATTGATTGCACCTATTCAAGTTTGATTAGTTTGACTTGACACCCAAAGTGGAAAAAAACATCTTCACAATTCAGACTTGGCATATGGGCCTAAATATGGCTGTATCTTTTTTACATCTCCAGACTCAACCGACCCCTTACTCTGTCCGAGAAGATTGTGTATGGTCACCTGGATGACCCCCACAACCAGGACATCGACCGCGGGCGCACGTACCTGAGGCTGCGGCCTGACCGTGTGGCCATGCAGGACGCCACCGCCCAGATGGCCATGCTGCAGTTCATCAGCAGCGGGCTGCCCCGCGTGGCAGTGCCCTCCACCATCCACTGTGACCACCTGATCGAGGCCGCTACTGGAGGGCCCGAGGACCTCGCCAAGGCAAAGGTGAGCTCAGCCCACGATCCTGCCCTGCAGGCAGGTCGGCCACTTCCATCCTGATTCAAGGAAAGAAGCCTTAAAGGGGTAGTTCGGAATTTTGGACATAGGACCTGATTCCGAAGTGAGCATTGGTATTCTATATCACTGGAGACAGTTTTCAACACATTTCATTCAGTCCTTCTAGTTGCAGAGTTCGCTCGTGCTAGGCTAGCGCAAGTCAACGGGCAATGCTAGCCTGCTATTAAAAACAGTCGTACCCACTCCACAGTACACCCGAGGTAAATCAATTATAACGACAGACTATACATCTAAATGTCTGTTTATAGAATAATGTTAGAAATAAAACCAACCTTGCATTGCATTGCATTTTGAGGGAATTGCGGGGTCTCAGCAGCAGTGTTTATATTCCTGTACGTAGGCTACGGCAGCGGCGGACTGATACCTAGGTTACCTGCCGCTGTCATTGCTACAAACGCAGAGTACAGTGAACGAAGGAATTCTACAAGCGTATTAAATTAACAAGATATGGCCACGTTTGGAGGAGTTAGCGATGCATCTGCTTTTGAAGACGATTATGAGGAATTTGTTGTATCCAACGAACCGTACATGTACGAGCCGGTGTTTTGATGTCAAAGCCAGCAGCAACAAGCCACAGTTGAGTCCTTTCTGGATCTCGCACTGGAAATTGGTGGAAACTTTGTGGTGCGCATCTGTACCGTTTATTTCTACAATTTCTAAAAGCACACTGAACCATCATGTTGCCTAGTCGTTCAATTGCGCTTCTGTCCCACGCTTCTCTGTTTACGTTCTTCTGTCGTGATTCGGTTACAAACATAACCAGCGCATAGTAGAATTCCGCTTCTGCTGAGAAAGTAGTCCCTCGATGATTCATGCGATGCATGGTTAGTTTTATTTCTAACATTATTCTATCAACACAGACATTTAAATCTATAGTCTGGCGTTATAATTGATTTACCTCGGGTGTACTGTGGAGTGGGTAAGACTGTTTTTAATAGCAGGCTAGCATTGCCCGTTGACTTGCGCTAGCCTAGCACGAGCGAACTCTGCAACTAGAAGGACTGAATGAAATGTGTTAAACTGTCTCCAGTGATCTAGAATACCAATGCTCACTTCGGAATCAGGCCCTATGTCCAAAATTCCGAACTACCCCTTTAAGCCTCGTCCTACATGCTGTATGTTATACTGAGCTATCTCTTTTTTGCACATTCACAGGATGTTAACTTGGAAGTCTACAACTTTTTGGCCAGCGCCGGTGCCAAGTATGGAGTCGGCTTCTGGAAACCCGGTTCTGGAATCATCCATCAGGTAGGTCAGCTCTTGGGTCTCTTATAAAAATATATATATATATCAGCTTCACCACAGCGATTTAAATGGTGATAACCCCCGTCTGTCTTCTGTCCAGATCATCCTGGAGAACTACGCCTACCCGGGTGTATTGCTGATCGGGACCGACTCCCACACACCCAACGGTGGGGGCCTGGGGTCCATCTGCATCGGCGTGGGAGGGGCCGACGCCGTCGACGTCATGGCTGGGATCCCCTGGGAGCTCAAGTGTCCTAATGTACGTGGCAGCACTCCTCTGTTACCCTAAACCTTCTCTAACCCTAGCTGTCTTGACTAATTGGTCTGTTGTCCCTCTTCATTTAAACATAATCACAACAATTGTGGTTGTCTACATGAAGATGCTGCATTTAAGGTGTACAGTCAATCATGATGGCAAAGATGGTACATGAGAAAAAAGTAAATAAAAAGCCCTTCAATGTAAATCTATTTTTATGTAACTTGTTGAACTGCTCCTAAAAACGGTATCTAAGCGGTTCCTTCCTGGACTGATGACAGGTGATTGGCGTGAAGCTGACTGGCAGCCTGTCTGGCTGGACCTCACCCAAGGACGTCATCCTGAAGGTGGCCGGTATCCTGACGGTGAAGGGTGGTACTGGTGCCATCGTGGAGTACCACGGGCCCGGAGTGGACTCCATCTCCTGCACTGGTCAGTACCCACCAGGCGGCACACTTGGTTGATAACGATTTACATGTGGCTTGCCAAACGCCACGCTGGACCGGCTGTGTTTGTTTGCATGGGCAAACAGACACAGCCGGTCCAGCTTGGTGTTTGTCCAAAGACAAACACTCGCTCCTGTTTTTGGGCGATTAATTGGAGAGTAGTCGGCTGCAAATTAGAAAGCAATGAGAGGTTTAACCTGCATGACTCATGCGCTGTTGCTATAGCAATTTGGCTTGGATTACTAGGTTGATTTTTTTTTTTGTGTATCTGGGAGGGGAACCCACCTTCATTTAACCGCATCTCTGAGAACTGCCCTTTTTTAGATTGCATTTATTCGGTGCAGTTCTGTCTCTTTCCCACTATTGGCCTCTATGGAATTATTCTGCTACATGGGGCTGATGCTCAAAGTGGAAGTTCACGTCCTTACAGTTACCGTTTAAAGTCTTGTAAGGGGTTGGGGGGGGGTGTTGTTTTATTGAACGCTTAACTACATAATCATTTTGGCACACCCCCTGTTAGACTTTGTATTCAAATTAAATATATTCTCAAAATTTTGGGAGCCACTGGATTTTTCCCTGAAGGATGTTCTTAATGTTCATTGAACTGAAGGAATGGCCACCATTTGCAACATGGGAGCTGAGATTGGCGCCACCACCTCGGTGTTCCCCTATAATCACCGCATGAAGACCTACCTGGAGAAGACAGGCCGCGGAGGTAATCACATACTTTCTTCATTCATTCAGGTTTTACCAACTGGTCCCGTCACGTAAACAGACAAGTGTGTGTTTCTGTTTAGTCCTTATGTTTGGCTTCATGGGCCGAAATCAGGAGATTGGTGTACATTATCAGTTTATGCAATGAAGGTCAACTCTGAAAAAAGGTTAAGATGACATTGTGAAGCACATTTACCGGACTCAATGCAGAGTTTGACGACCTAATATGATGTTGATAGTAGGGGTGTAGTTGACTTGTATATAACAGGGGATTTGCCGATGTATGCATCAGGAATTGCCTAAATGGTGATTTCTGATCACCAGCTTCTCGATATTCAAACTGACTTGTAATGGTCCTCCTTCACAGACATCGCTGCACTGTCCGATGAGTTCTCACACCTGCTGGTCCCCGACGAGGGCTGTGTATACGACCAGGTCATTGAGCTCAACCTGGATGAGGTCAGTCCCATGCAGCCTTCTATAATGAACTTTTGAAACTAAAATGACCATTTAGCATCAATACAGTTACCATCTTTGAATCTCCCCTCAGCACTGTGGGAATATCTTACTTTAACATGTGTTTGGGGGTTTTAAGAACCCATATTATCTAATGTCTATTAATTATGGTCTGGATCTCTAAGGTTAAAAAAAACCTGTATGCACGAAAAAGTATTGAGTAGTATCTATTATCATGCTGTCATTCCGTAGAACCAGTATTAAGGCTGCATGTTGGTTCTGTTCTGTTGTACAGCTGAAGCCCCACATTAACGGGCCCTTCACTCCCGACCTGTGCCACCCAGTGTCTGAGATCGGCGCTGTTGCCAAGAAGAACGACTGGCCCCTGGAGGTTAAAGTCGGTAGGGGCCTCTTCATGATTGATGACCAAACCAGACCCTTTTCTATCCATAATAGTGATGTGGAGTCCTATGAAGGGACTCATTTGTACCTTTCTTCAGAATGTTTTTACACCTAGCGGTTTGTTGGGTCTTTTGTAGGGCTGATTGGCAGCTGCACCAACTCCAGCTATGAGGACATGGGCAGGGCCGCCTCCCTGGCCAAGCAGGCCCTGGACAAGGGCTTGAAGTGCAAGGCCCAGTTCACCGTCACCCCGGGCTCGGAGCAGATCCGGGCCACCATCGAGAGAGACGGATACGTGAGTACCAGCAGGCTTTACCCACCGATATTTATCGCATGAGAAAGTATAATTTTGCCCAAAACCTGTTCAATATTATCCAAAACCTGTAAAGACGGGTGCCCTTGTTGATTAATATGGAATAGCCTTTTGAATATTATTGTTAAGTAAGTGACTGTACAGGGAGATGGCTTTTATAGACAAAATGATTAACATTGAAATTTGGATGGGCTTTGAAAAAACAACTTTTAAAATGCATTGCATTATTATGTCTTAAATGTATGTTAAAAATGAAAGAATGGAAAGATAGCAACTCGATAGAGATCAGTCAATTTAAACAATGCTGTTCGTATGAGGGCGCTGACTCAAACCATTAAAAGTTGAATTATTTTTTTTTTCTCTTCCTGCAGTCCAAGATTCTGGAGGACGTGGGCGGAGTGGTCCTGGCCAATGCCTGTGGACCCTGCATAGGACAGTGGGACAGGTAGACATGAATACACTGTCCCTTTTTGAACCCATCAATGACAACCTCATGATCAACCTCAACACGACAAATCATGAGTTCAACCTTCAGTCAGTGTTGTCGTGGCTTAAAGGGACACATTTAGACACTTCTATTCAACACTTCTGACAGTGCTATGAGTGCGTACAACTCCTTACCTTGGTAGTATGGGTCATATACCAGTTGAACTAGATAGACGGCAAAAAGTAGGTCAGAATATACATGCTGTGTCCTTGCATGACCTGTGTGCGTTTGTCCTTCGGTGCAGGCGTGACGTGAAGAAGGGGGAGAAGAACACCATCGTGACATCCTTCAACAGGAACTTCACCGCCAGGAACGACGCCAACCCTGCCACGCACGCCTTCGTCACCTCCCCCGAGGCATGCATGCACACACACACACACACACACACACACACACACACACACACACACACACACACACACACACACACACACACACACACACACACACACACACACACACACACACACACACACACACACACACACACACACACACACACACACACTAGAATCAAGTTCTTACAAACCCCCTCTTGCTGATCCTCTCCTTCATCTCCCCCCTCCCATGCAGATCGTCGTCGCCATGGCCATCGCCGGCACGCTGGACTTCGACCCCGAGACGGACTACCTGACGTCCGCAAGCGGCGAGAAGTTCATGCTGGAGCCGCCCTGCGGCGACGAGCTGCCGGCCCGCGACTTCGACCCCGGCCAGGACACGTACCAGCAGCCACCTCCCGACGGCAGCAGCCTCAAGGTGGACGTCAACCCCCAGAGCAACAGGCTGCAGCTGCTGGAGCCCTTTGACCGGTGGAACGGAGGAGATCTGGAGGACCTGCAGGTCCTCATCAAGGTCAGTCCCGGGGCCTGGAAAAGCTCTTCTTACGGTCGAACGCACACGATTGCTCAGCCAATCACCAACCGGCAATTTTTCCTAATGAAGTGGCGTACCAGACGCTTTAAAGGGCTGATTATGGTTCCACGTTCACGCAATGGCCGCGCAGACGCTTTGACGCAGTCGTGAACCTTTATGGTTCTGCGTCAGGTTTTAGCAAGCCAACCAATCACAGCCCTTCCTGCTGCGAGTTACCATTTTTGGGAGGCGCACGTCAGGCCCTTGCGGTTGATGCAAGGAGGGTCCTGAAGGACGTCAGGGTCCGTAACCCCCTTGCGTTGCGTGAACCTTAAGCAGCCCTTAAGCCAAAGCGACTTGCATGTTAAGGAGCAGGTAGGGGTTAGCCATCAATGCTCAAATATGGCTATAGGTAGACTACACGCAATGGGAATGACCCCAGAACCTGCTCAGAAGTCAAACAACTACCCACTAGACTGTCCGTCTATTTGTGTGTTAGATGATGACGTTTGCCCTTTGACTCCTCCAGGTGAAGGGCAAGTGCACCACGGACCACATCAGCGCCGCCGGGCCCTGGCTCAAGTTCCGCGGTCACCTGGATAACATCTCCAACAACATGCTTATCGGCGCCGTCAACATCGACAACGACGGCATCAACAGCATCAAGAACCAGCTGACGGGCGAACTGGGCGGCGTGCCCGACGTGGCTCGTCACTACAAGGTGGGTGGCGGTGGAGAGGTCTGAGGAGAGGTTTTGATTGGACCGTGGGATGCAGCCCATACGATACACCCAGTAAAGGTGCAAGTTACAGGTCATACGATAGACCAAGAAGAGGGAAAGTTTTTTATTTTATAGAGACCAAACTGAGATTGGACTGCATTTGGTGTAATGAACTTTAACGTTGCAATATGTAAGATAAAGCCCTTTCCAGTTGGTAGGCGGGAGACTTTCTGGATTTAAATACAGTCTCTGTCCACTCTAACCTGAGTCAGTTTAGAGTAGCTTGACTGGCTGGGGGTCGTGAGACAAGGAGGGGTTTGGGAGTGAGAGGTACGGGCTGTCCAGTATTATTTATTTGTATAGTATATTATGTATAGATTTTATTGAGAACATTATTCAAATCCCTATTGATCAGCATTCACTACTGATAGTTCCAGGGAATTCTAAGCTAAGAGCTGGTTTAAAATAGTAGTTGTAGATAACATAATATGGACAAACTATACCATAGCAAGGTTCATTTGGTCGGTATGAGTTCATAACCACAGGGGGAGAGGGTCAAACCTGAACCGACGAAGAACAATGTGCAAAGCAGTGCACATTTACTACAAGCATTAAGACAAATGGGGACTGTTTTGACCAATACTGTCTGTGCGTGTGTGTGTGTGTGTGTAGGCCAACGGTCTGTCGTGGGTGGTGGTTGGAGATGACAACTACGGCGAGGGTTCCAGCAGGGAGCACGCTGCCCTTGAGCCAAGGCACCTGGGAGGACTTGCCATCATTGTCAAGAGCTTCGCCAGAATTCACGGTACGCACACCACCTCGTGCAACAGGGAGGGACTCCGGGTCCGGTGCATTACATTTTTTTTTAACCAATCAGCTCTTCTTTGAGAGGCGATATGACGTACGGTGAATTAACACTGCCCGTCCCCATCTCCTGCTGCTCCACAGAGACCAACCTGAAGAAGCAGGGTATGCTCCCACTGACCTTCAGCAGCCCCGACGACTATGACAAGATCCGCCCGGACAGCAAGATCTCCATCAAGGGACTGAAGGGCTTCACACCAGGAACGGTGAGTCTTTAATCGACAGTTCCCCCCTACCTCCACCACCATACTCATGATTGTGTATCTCAAAGCTATCATCTTGAATTCATTTTTTGACATTTAGGTCGTTTTTAAAAAAAAATAAAAAACATGTTGATGCATCAGTGATCTAAAACTAATGTCACACGTTATTTTGCATGTTGATTCATTTGAAAAGCTCATGGCTGCAGCATTAAATACTACATACACCACACATAATTGCGTACTTTCATTCCACCTGGTAGCCAAACATGGTTCTCTGAACCATCACTGTACCGAGCTCAGTCATGGAAATGACGATGGAAACGTTGTGGCCGAGTGAACGATGTTTGGGTTTGTGTCGCCCCCGCCTCCAGCCCCTGACAGCCGTTGTGAAGCACCGCGACGGCAGCACGGACAGCCTGGAGCTCAACCACACCTTCAACGAGACCCAGATCGAATGGTTCCAGGCCGGCTCCGCCCTCAACCGGATGAAGGCCATGCAGTAGAGAGACGGGAGAAGCACAGCAATGAATACGGAGGCGTTGGATTGGTGGGGGGGGCGGAGTGGGCGGGGCTTTGTGACGGTTAAGTGGAGTTTGAGGAGTGTTAGGGAGTTTTGTTCTCGGTTCCGTCGGCTGCACTTGGATGTGTGACTGTGAGAAGCGAGGGCTTGCGTTTTGGGTAAATACTGTACTTTCAGGTGGGGTTCCAAGTGCAAATGTTGGATGCTCTGGTCTCCTAGCAACTGGGCTGTGGTCTGAATGTATTGAGAGCACCTGCAGGGGTGGGACTTGGGGTTTGTCTGGTTCATGAATGTGGGAATACGTGTCTGATCTGAAGTGTTTGATTCATGGGCATGGTAATGATTTATTAACAGAAATAGTATAGAATCATAAAAGGAAATGCGGACGTAACAGAATTACCGCAATACGACAGTTTGTTTTTAATTCTAACTCTCTCAGCAGCCCGGGCCAGTTCAGTCCTCCACTCTTGCCCGTGACATTGGTTAATTTTGTTACTTTATAGTTGTAGACACGAATCAAAGTCAAACGCATGGCAGCACATTTTATGTTAAATTTGTTTTATAACATCACCTTACCTTTTTAAGGGAAACAAGAACCGGTACTCAAATCTTAGCGATGTGAAATGAAGGGGGAGGCCCAGAGTGGCCGTTCTCTGTAAGAGCACACACACACACACACACGCACACAAACATCTTTGACCTCCACAGTGACTGGGCCATCACTACCGTCCTGTGTGTTCATTAACTTTGGACAGGCTTGTCCGGGCAGCGTTGCGAAGATGACCTCGCCTATCATCCCCCTGCTTCAGTAAAACGTTGCAGGATATCCAATCTAAAATGAACATTTGAATCGTTCTCTTCCCCCTCCAAACGGTATCTGCCCAGTTGGTGTGTGTGTATCTATGTCTTTGGACGTTCCATCAGGTTGTCCGTTTTACATTACACACAGATGGTCTCGTCCATATACTGTGAATGCCAGTAAAATGATATTGTCTCCTCACTTTTGACACTGGTTTTACTTTAACACTCCCTGCTCTTTGTACCACCTCTTGGCCAAACCCCCTTCTCCCCCGTACAGCCTAACCTCCTCGCCAGGTCAAGCGTTTTCTGAAAGCCCGTTCTTATTTATTAACTCTCTAAAAAAAGAAGCATGTCTATCAGCGTTTTTAACATTTAAAAAAGAAAATGTCAACATTTATTCACGCGGTCTTGGGGTTGCACTTTGAGATTCAGTGCCGTTTCAACTTGTGTACATTCAGTGCCCTTGTTTTGGAGGGTTGTGTGTTTTTTTGTGTTGTCTATTTGTGTCCTCTGTGTAAAAGGAGAAGTACTTGTCCACGAAATCTCAAGTCAACCACAACATTGGTAATTTGGTGATGATAACAAATGTAAGCAATCCTGTGCAGCTGATTTGGCTGATACTCATCTTATACAACATCATTCACATGGTTCTACCAAACTTGATGTACTAGGGTGACTGACGAAACCTACACCAGTTAATCTTTGGATACTATAGCTATTCAGCTGCCTATATTTTCCCCTAACATTGTATTTAAAGTATCTGGTCCTCATGTATATTTGAACATCTACCGTACTTGCTCTTTTTATTTTTCTGTGCTACAGGAAATGTGTGCTGCTCAGTTGCCAATGGGTTGTAAAATAAATCATCACAAATCGTATTTACCTTGTGACTGACATGTGTAAAGGGTTTTCTGGAGGATACATTATGTACAAATCACATATATCTTCAGCTTTAAAATAGTAATTGTTCCAAAAACTGGATTGCAAAGATGAAGGCTGTTGAGGAATCGATAATATTGTATATTTCAACAAATAAGTAAAATTAGTCTGGTAGCCTACCCAATAATTTGACTGAATTACCACCGCTTCATCAACTGCTGTTGTTGAAATGCTCCTGTGTGTTTCAAGCTAATTAAGTTATGAGGCGGCCCGACTAGGTAATCTTTCCTCACCCAACTGTTAACATGACGATACAATACAGAAGATGGCCTACCTATACGTTTCTGATACATATTTGTGATTCATGCCCAAAATGTAATAAGACTTCTCCAATGTGGGCATTTCTGGAAAATTTTCCAGAAATTAACAAAACTACATCATCCTCTGTTGAATTGATCAAGAGTTAAACGAAGAGTCAGACGAAAACATGCCTACATCATCATCAATCATACTTCACACAAACATTCCGTATGATATTTGGTCTTCATTATTATTATTTTTACTCGTATATTATCGTTTTGTATTCCCTTATTCCTCAGAAGGAGAAACAAGCAGAGAGCAGTGTTTAGAGCTGAGGTGATCAGGGTTAGGGTTATCAGCAGCTTCAAACTGCAGGGCATGAGGATACCCCACTACATAATCCCCAAGTTCAGGGCCACGGTCGTATTAGGCGGCTGGGTGGAAAATGGCCGTTTGTTGCAGCCATAATAGTCTGCAACTTCAATGGAAAAAATATATAAAATAATAATAATGAATAATATAGGTCATCTGACAACTATATTGAGTCAAATGACAAATGGGCTACAAACTGACACAGTGATTATCATGATTTTCTCTTCAATATTTTTTTATGAAAATGATCAATAACATATTTTATCAGCACTATTTTGAAGTAGTATTAACGTTTGCGTTTCGTAATGATTATCCGTCTGGCCTTGGCTGAGCTGAAATTGATTTCCAGATATGGCTGCAGCTTTACATTGCGCAAAATACTTCTGCCAATCAAAGTGCCCTCTTGGATCTTGCCAAATCCGGGTAGAAGTAAGCCGAAAAAACATTCCACTGCGAGAAAAGCCTTCTATACAGATCTCTGTTCCACTTTTAACAGCGTTATTCAGTCTATTTCAGGTTTTGTTCATTGTCGAGGCCTGAGAGAAACAGAATGAGAATATTGGTGCAGTGAACAAGACGGATTATACTAACGATCATGAGCGATCGACAAGTCGTGTTTTTACACCAGTTCTTTCTTGTCCCGCTTCTCTCATCTTCTCTCTTCTAGATTTTTGTTTTCTGTCTTTTGTGGCATGTTATGTAGACAGTTATTATGCTAGGATGACAACATTGGCATAGTAAGCCATGAAATGAAACGAGACAAACATTAAAAAAATGCTTCTATGCCTTTGTAAAACGAAAGTTAAGAATTATCACTCAAACACATCTGGGATGCGAGATCGAAATGATGAGAAGACATTTGGCATGAGGATATCTAAGCGACATCCATGGCTGTGTCATGCCAGTGCGGACCTTCGACTCCATTGGCCAGTAGAATATGCATGTGTACGTTTTTCAAACGACATTTTCTCTAAATCTATAATGTAAAATCACATGGTTCCTTGTGTACAAGTAGTGGGTACAACAGTTAGTATGTTCATATCAGTCAGTGCCTGAACTTATGTGAAGTTCGGTCTATAGCCCACTTCAAAGTGCTGGCATAATGCAAATTGGCAAAGGCGAGAATATGCATGTGTACGTTTTTCAAATGACATTTTCTCTAAATCTATACAGTAAAATCGAATGGTTCCTTGTGTACAAGTAGTTAGCACACCGGTTGATATGGTCATATCAGTCAGTGCCTGAACTTATGCTCTAACCAATACGCAGGCCTTTGCCGTCTCTCGTCTCGAGCTTCTCGCTCACAACCAATCACGTTCTTCTGGAGGTCACTAGTTCTTAATTGATTTCAGCTGCGTCTCCCCCGCCTCTCCTCATAAAGCGCCCCCACCGAGACGGATGTTAATCGTTTATTTTGCGTTGGATTGCCTTGGCTGAACAATCCGGACATCGTGGCCACCGACGTGGACTCCCCGCCACCGGGACCCACGCAGTGAGTAACGTGGGGTACTTCCTTCATGAGCACTGCACATGTTACACTCTCCCCATCTCCTCCTGTCGTCTGTTCTCGCCCCTCTATTGTACATGTTTTATCGCTGGAGGTTAATGTGGATTTGCTGATGGAAGTGGTAGTTTGTGTTGAGTGGTTTATCTATGGGATCGACTGACTAACTAACTAACGCTGCGGACCGCTACAGCACCGACCACCACACTGGGAAGTGTCCTCTGCTCACTGTGGAAGCAGCATGGAAGAACTGCAGCAACTCTGATGGAAACGAGGACCTCCACGCTGTTGAACACAAACTGTTCTAGGCCTACTACAAACCGAGGCGGTCCCACTCGGTTAAAGATCTCGTGGTCAATGCGGCAGACCGCTGGACCTGGACGTCACCTTCTGCAGATCCTTCACTGCCCTCAGGAATCCACGGATAACTTGAAACATGTCCGACTCCACATGTCCGAAAAATCCAGGATGGAAACTTGTGGAAGGAAGAAGAGGTCTGTTTTTGCTCAACCCATAACCCCACTGAGCCCTTCTGTGGAAACCTGTCTGACTGACCCTACTGACTGGGGGCCTATTGATGTGTGTTTGGTTGGTCTGGTAGAAGGTTTGCTGCTTGTGATCTGCAAGGTGGTCCTGGGTTAGATGCGGTGTCTGACTTGCACACCACTCTCCCAATTCTATTCTTCTCTTTACTACTTTTCTACGTTCAATACACTTGCTGCTGCTGCTGCTGACCGCTGGTGGTGCAATGTGGTTTTTATTCGCGTATGTTCTGTGGACTTTGCATTTGTATTTTAATTAACATGTTTACTGCCTGTTAGACCTCGGATTGGCAAACTTAAACTCCTTCACTGGCAAAATGTAGATGCAAATTAAATGCCAAAATTAACATTTCAATATTCGTTTTGCGTATTTCGCCAATAGCTTTGGAACTAGACGGACCTCGTATATAATTTGCTCTTCAAAGATGCGGTCAGGCGCCCCTCCGTTTTTTATTGTTTCTGCCCGGTACGAAATAGACCGACCAATAGCAACCCTTTAGGCTATCTAATGTGAGGTTGGATATACGCAACATGTAGAGGTGTTTCAACAACAAAGATGGAAGTTGGTGAACTAAAGACTGTATATGATCCCTAAAAGAACGAACGACTACTACTCTTAAAGATTTTGAGGAATATGTATTTCTGCATCACCCGTTCCAATGCTATGATTAGTCGAGGCCTATCCAATAGCATAGCATCGACCCATTTTAGATCGCGCCCTTTAGACACGCCCCTTGGAAATTGAACAACGCACTTCAACGCGGAGGATCCAGAAGGATTTCACAACGAGTCCATTGGAAGATATCGAGGAACATGAACATCACCAATTAAGGAGAGTAACGTTTCCACTTGCTATAGGAATTTAGTGAAGCACTAAATAGTTAATAATAATGATAAAATGTGGTCACCATTTATTGACTTTTTGGGTAAGACTTGCTTTACTAATATAACCGCGTTAAAACCATATTCATTTGCTTTTCTTGTGTGGTTTCCCACTATTCATTAAATGTTTTATAGAAGTAAAAAAGTAATCAATAGAACTATACACATTTGTACAACAATTAATCATTATACAGGATTTGAACATTTTCTATTCCAACTCATGCTTCATAATATTTCCGAATGATTTATGAAGAGTTGTTTTTGTTCAGGAGCGGATTGTACTCCCAGAGGCTTCAACAGAGCGGGTCTGGAGTTGGGAGCTGCAGGTGGATGTTGGCCAGGAGCCGTTCAGTCCTACAGGAACAGACGGGTGAGCCGTGGAACTGCACATCCTATAAACTCCTCCTTGGCGTGGTCAAACGGTTCAGAATAAAACTGGAATTCAGTCATTGGTTGTGCTTGGCTTGTTAGCCAAGCGTTCTCAGCCACTAGGACTAGTGTCCTTATGAAGATTAGATGTGCGGCTGGGTTTGGGAGTTTATAGGAAATTATACTTCTCAAGAACGCACAGAATGGGAGAAGATAAGCTATTGACATCTGAGTGAGCGAGGAGAAAAATCTCCAGTGTTTAAATAGATTTTGTCTTGTTTCAGTAGAGGTGATGGAGGCGGTCGTCTGGAGGTGCTCGTCTGGAGGTCCGTGGCGGTCGTCTGGAGGTGCTCGCCGTGAGGTCCATGGCGGTCGTCTGGAGGCGCTCGCTGCAGGTGGAGGGAAGGCCGGGAGCCGTGCAGCCCAACGAATGCAGAACGGTGAGACACGGAACTGCAGAGCTGCACATTTTTTCTAGGCTTGTGAATTGTTTAGAATTAAAACTTTGACACGCAGCCACAGCAACTCTGAGGTGTTCTGAAAAATGTCAAATGCATTCTCAGCCACTAGGACCAGCTCCAGGATGTAGGCTAGGTGTGTGTGGCTGGCGGTTGGGTTAATAATACCTCACTCAAGACTGCACAGTAGGGCATCAGTGAGCTCTGTGGGAGCTAAAGCAGAGGAGTTGATTATCTGCATCATGTACGGGGAGAAGTGTGCAGTGTGCAAATGGAACGCGTCATTCGCCTTTCAGAAGGACTGAGGCGGAGGGCCTGGAGGCGGAGGCCAGCCTGGAGGCAGAGGCCAGCCTTGAGGCGGCGGTGGCCTGGAGGTCCTGGAGGCGTCCAACCTGGAAGGGGCGGCATGGAGGGCCAGGTGGCGGTTCCTCATCCAGTAAAGTTAAACTCATCTTCAGTGCATCCATGATGAAAGGGGAGAAATGTTCCATTGTGCAACTGGAACTTGTGTCTCACATTTCAGAAGGGCCTGGAGGCGGCCAACCTGGAAGGCCTGGAGACGGCCGAGGTCCTGGAGGCGGCGGTTGGGTCCAACCTGGAGGGCCTGGAGGCGGTGGTTGGGACCAACCTGGAGGCGGTGGTTGGGACCAACCTGGAGGTCCCGGCGGTGGCGTCCACCTGGCGGCGGTCAGCCTGGAGGGCCCGGCTGCGGTCAGCCTGGAGGGCCCGGCGGCGGTCAGCCTGGAGGGCCCGGCGGCTCCTCATCCAGTAAAGCTATACTCTTCTCCAGTGCATCATGAACGGGGAGGAATGTCCGGGGTGCAAATAGAACGTGTGTCACATTTCAGAAGAAATGAGGCGACGTTGCGGAGGTCCAGGCGGTTGGCCCGGTGGAGGTCCTGGAGGAGACGGTCCCGGCGGTGGAGGACGGCTGGGGGATCCGGCGGTGGAGGTCCGAAGGCGGCTTGTGATTAGACCAAACAGCTCCTCATCCGTTGAAGGTCAGCTCTTCCTCCAGGTCAATCTGATCAACGAGAAAATCAAAGAGCGCAGCCATGAACTGGTGGTATCGCCATTTGGGGACTAAACTCTAATGTTTAACTCCAGTGTTTCCCCCAGCACTGTATGGTTATGGCCGTCTTAACACTAGGGCCCCGCCTTGACTACTAATGTAGAAAAATTATCTATAAAAAATAATTATGCAATAACAAAGTGCAAAACTCGTAGGGAAAGAAAACATACTTTCCTTAAGTACAAAAAATATAGGTAAATAATTTGTCGGTAATACTGTATACTGTTCAAAACAATAGTCGTGCCATAAAGCATTTTGAATGCAATTGAAAAGGCAGTTGTATGTATTATTGCGAACTGAAACCCTCCCCGAAGACCCCCCCCCCCCCCACCTTGACTAAGACATGGTCTGGGGGAAACACTGAACCGGGTTGTATCACTTAGTAGTGAGTACACTAGGTTAGTGAGTACACTAGGGTAGCTGGGTCATCTCCAAATGGTAACTGAGTGTTTGCTCCAGCAGGATTGAAGGAGTCACTGGGGATGAAGATCACTGCTCAGGGGCTGACGACCACTCATCTTTCCGGAGAAGGTACATAAATCTACAGCTGGTGTGATTAAAGTTCTGCAGTTCAGATCCGCTGATAAATGGTCCCATACCGTATCCACTGCGTCCTCATGGTGCAGGCGGTCAAACCTCCACCTCTTTGAAGAGACCAAGCAGCTTGATGACTGACTGGTTCTTTATACTCAAGACCTCGTCCCGGAGCACAGGACGGACCTAAGGCATTCGGCGCAGCCGACTAGAGACTCCATGTGGAACCGGTAAGATACTGGATTGACCATCTTGAAGACGTTTTCATTTATTCAACAAGGTTAGTTTTGTTTGGCGGGTATGTTGCTTTGATACTAGGGGCTTCTTCTGTAACAAACTTTTTAGAGAATAAGATCTGACTTCAGCCAATCAGCGGGATGTCCTTGAACAAGAGCCATTGGCTGAAGGTGCTCAAACGCATTCTTTTGACTCGCTCCTCTACTATTGCTGTAATCAAGCTGGATGGCTATTTTGCTCCTTCTACTGACAAAATCAAGTCTGCCACCTGGTTGCTGATGAGGGCATAGCAACTCGGGGTACATTGGAAACATGATAAGAAGAGCCTGTTTTTGATGGTTGGATCGTACACCTAAATGTTTTTACATGAAAATATCGCCGAACCCAATGTTGGACAATGCTTGTTTTCATCCTTTCTTTAGCTTTGATTTATCCTTACCTTTTCTTGTGACCCATTCCCCTTGGGTTCAATTAAGTTGACCTCTCCTTCAGGCGACTTAAAGGGAGACCAGATGTGCGGCAGCTGGGTGTCATGGTGCAGAGACCCAACGCTGGTAAATATTTACTTCCTCCTTGAACAGGCCTAACGTGTCAAACGGCAATTATATAATCCCTCCTGATCTTTATAAAGGTCTGAAGAAAAGTCTTTTCTGTGAACATCTCCACTGACTAGTGTGCTCTTAATTAAATTAAAGTTAATTAAATGCAGTAACTAAACCTGGTTCTCCAGCACTAGGACTGTTGCGGTAAATAAATGCTTGTTTTTTCGCTAATTTAAGTCTATGAAATCAAATGCTGATTGAGACCAGATGGCGCTGTTCCTACATTTATAGACATTTGATTGCCCTTGACACTGATTCTACTTTTTGCATCAATTTACTTCACAGTACTGAACTACACCAGTGTGTCCTACTCCCATAAACCCTGAGGATCCCTGGATGGCTACACTAGCACATTAATCCACACCCAACATCAACACACAGTGCACACTCTATAGAGCTCGTAAGTCCGCCCCTTGCGGCGGGACCTCGTGAGATCGTATGATATGACTGGGTTTCAATGGAGAGAAAGTAATTATTTTCTCCATTTTATGTCGCACCACATTTTGGGGGAAGAATGTTTGAATCGATCTTTGTCATTTATTTCCGTACTCCATATCTGTAATCCCAGCTGTTGTATTTTAACACGGTAGCTGGGAACCCTCTTTATAGGGAGCGACTAGAGGGACGAGGCTGGAAGCAAACCTGAGCCTGGATCTTAACCTTCTTTCTAAACCTAATGCCGCAATTTAACCGCAAATAAAGTGAAGCCTAAAGTAACTTGACTCTCTTACCTAAACTTGCTTGCCTAAACTCGCTTGTCTAAACTGGCTTGCATAAAACCTAAACTCGCTTGCATAAAACCTGAACTTGCTTGGCTAAACTCGCGTCGCTTGCCTAATACCTGAACTCGCTTGCCTAAACTCGCTTGCCTAAACTCGCTTGCCTAAACTCGCTTGCCTAAACTCGCTTGCCTAAAACCTAAACTTGCTTAGCTTGACTCGCTTGCCTGTACTCGCTTGGCTAAACTCGCTTGCATAAAACCTAAACTCGCTTGCATAAAAGCTTAACTCGCTTGGCTTGACTCGCTTGCCTGTACTCGCTTGGCTAAACTCGCTTGACTAATACCTGAAGTCGCTTGCCTAAAACCTAAACTTGCTTGTCCAAACACGTTACACAAAGTTAACCATCCATAATCTTTAACCCAAACCAGACTTGTCCCTGGGTCGCTCCACTTTAATTTAGAAGTTTCTTCTTTTACCTCATCTGCGTTTTGAGTTTCATTCTTTGAGGGCTTGAAGTGCTTTGGAGGATATTTGAACCTTTGTTTGCCGCATCAATAAACATGCTTTATCTTTACCCATTTTGTTTTGGATTGCATTTCTATGTGTAATCCGGCCAAATGTTCAGTGTCCTTACATGTAATGTCTATGGTCGACGATAATCTGACCTCTTCATGAAGCAGAATGTGTGTGACTGTTGTCCCGTGAGCTCCAGGCTCTCTGTGGGCCTGTCGACGTCTATTTAGCAAAAGGTTGGAGAGTGAAATTCATTTTTGTGCCATTTTCATGTGTTCCTGAGTATTTCAGACCTGTGGTGTTTCACATGAGACCTTAATGGGAACTTTTCTTTTTCTGCCTGCATACGTAATGCCTACATTAGTAGGGTGATCACTGTTGATCCCAATATTGATCATTAACCACCTCATTCTTTGGGATTACAAATCATGTAATTTATGAGCATATTTGCAAATGCCTCCAAATATCAGATTGTGTAAAAACGAATGAAATGTAACCTGCTTGATTTACAGAAAATAAAACATCCAAATATTATAAACCTGTTTTGTGTTGCTCTCTTACAATGTGGAAATGAGCAGATAGATATGTTTAGCGCTGATTTGCTGCCTCCTTTTGGTGTGGTGCTGGGATTTGTTTAATATACCATTATCATTTCCAGGATAAGTTAATAACCTAGTATAGCCTACCCGGAGAAGAAGGGATATGATGGCCAGGACAGGCTGTTTCGGTGTAAGTGAAATCCGCGAGCTGCTTATCATGCGAGAGAAGGTTATGTAGTCACATTAAAAAATACCTTGAAAGATGGTAGGCATACGAGAGACGCAGAGGAACTTTCCTTATGAGGCTTTTGTCGGGATAAAAAACGGGTGCTCAGCAAAATGGACAATAAGTTGACGTTTTTGCACTTGTAAATAGTTAATTCCGTTTGTAGCCTTTACTCAGACGTGAGCTCATTCTTGCATGCGGGTGTCCGGCTTGGCAGTGTAAAAAGGCCTATACATCATCCTGCCCAACAATATGGGCAGGATCTAGACCAAGCTCTCCTAATCGGGTCAGCAATAGCCGGGTTTCAATGCCCAGAATCTGAGTTTGAATGCTACTGAATTAATGGAATGTTGCATTTTTTGTTTTACATCATAGATTCTAAATTGCGCACCAATCAATGAAACCTTATGCGGAATCAGATAGTCGGCTCTTTGCTGCACATTAAGATAAATGTTGTCACAGAAGCTATTTTTGTAATTATTTCAGGGGGGAAAATGCCTTGAAAAAATGTAGTAGTGCGTTCAGGATAAGGACTAATGTAGCATATGTCAGCCTAGGCCTAATCAATTGTGTTTTAATATCTTTAGCATTCATATTATTGCAGTCTAATCTTTTCGTAGGCTATTCTGTTGATGGCCTTGATGGGGAGATATTTTAATGCTTTTTAACCCCATTTTCCTGCATCATTCCTGCGTCGCCCCCTCCTACGGAGCCCATTTCAGCACCGTGTCAGTAGACAGTTACAATCCTACGAACGTCGTGAGTGCAGTGAACGCGCGTTCGAAGCGCTCCAAAGAAATTTACGATGGCTTGCAAGATCCATCGTGAGACTGATCGTACGAGCATCGTTATCGGGAAACGGAGCCCTGATGCCCATGATCCTCTGTTTGTGCTTACATTGATATAGATTTTGGCTCTTATTATGAATATTCATGACATGCAAACATCTCGCCTCTGCTAGGCTAATAGCACTGTCTTTAACACACGCACGCACAAACACAGGACAGGAACACACACACACGGCCACGGTGGAGAGGTCATCTCTCTTATGACGTCACAATGAGCTGCATGACGTTGGAATTTTTTTCTAAGAATCTTTAACGTTTTTTAACGTTGTCTACTGTTGCACACATATTGAAAAACGCTTCTGAACAAAAGACATCGCTCGACGATTTCCGTCTGATTATTAATAAGCTTATTCTGTCTGTGTTGTTTCTGCAAGGAACGAACGGAAAACAAAGGTATGTTACCGTCACTTAACGAAAAAAATTAAATGATTTACTAGGGAACGGGCTGTTAAATAGGATTCATACATACATTTTCAAACGGTTGCTTCCCGATAGAAATATTGCATTTCCCATTCAGATAATAAAGATTAATAAAGATCATACACATTCACTGACTGAAGATTATTCAAGGAAAAAGTACATTTCTCGCTAGAAATGTCATTAGAAACACGTTTAATGGTGAATCTGTCCTAAAATATTGCATTTCCCATTCAGTTAATGCTGGGATTTGCGTATCATATGCACGCGAAATGGACGCATCCGCCCTCCACAGTAGTTAATGCTGGGTTTTGGGTATCATATGCACGCGAAATGGTCATTTGGCGAATGTACTGCACGCATTTTGAAAGTGTCAAACCGTGCGATCTGTACGCATATTGGTGAGACTGGGTTGCAGCAGCAGGAGGCTGATTGGGTTATCCTACCTAGCATTTCTGGCCCTTCACATGTTCTTCGATTTCCTTAAAAAATCGACAGTCAAATCCATAAGCTTGAGTCAGAAGAATGTTTTCAAGTATGGGGTAATTTTTGATGCCTACATAGGCACCTTTCAAAGTTTTGGGGGCTCCTCAACAGAAACAGATGAGATCATAAGTAATTCACATTAGTGATGGACATATATAGAGATCTGGTTACTTTAAGAGATACGGCTGGCCTAAACAAACATTGAGGAGCCTGGATCCTCAGGTTATGGAATCACAATCACATCACATTGACCGCAACATAGCCCTGCTCACCTTCGACATATTGATTTTGAGTCACTGGGTCACATGACTGAAATTTTTATGGAATGAAGGGCAAACATTATATTCATATAAAATAGAAAAAGCATAAAATACAGTACATTTTGGTATGTTCTATTTTTTTTTATGATGTAGTAGGAACCTAATAATATAACATTACAATTAGCAAACAAAATAGGTGTACGCTACATAGGCAAACTGATTTAGTAATTTTTTTTTCACTAATATTAGCAAATTACAATGGTTTTACGTCATTCAAACAGTTATTTATTGATGATCCCTAACTGAACCCCCCCGTGGTTTACAGCCAGCGCTCTGAGGTGAGCTACCCGTCTTCTGCGGCCAACAGTGGGTGACACTGGGTGAGAAGAAGCAGCTGAATCCGGAGTGAAAGTCTGTACAATATCCGTCGATAATGTCCTACTTGAAACTTACTTCCCTGCAGTCCCTCCCTCTTAGTATTTGGTGTGATGCTTCCGTCCAGCAGCTTATGTGAGGCGATCCTCCACGCCCCTTCTCAACCGAGAGTTATTTACTATACGAGTCCGCTTTTCCTTGATTTCAGAGGGCCTATGCTTGCCTTTTGAACAACATCACCATCAAACCAAGAAACACTGAGCTCTGTACAAGAACGCCTCCGACATTCATACGGTAAGAGAACGATCAATAACATCTTATTTTATGGACATTGTTCCACTTGTTTAATATTCATGTATTTCTAATCATACGGCTGGCATCGATCCATCAAAGTAGGACAAAAGCGTGAGGATGCGATCGTCTGAAAACAAAGTGCTTATTATTGGTCCGCCAGATCAGGCTTGCAGCCCTTTGATTCTTGGCGATGCGTTGACGTGAGCATCCATTCTTCTCCTCCATGCGAATGTTCTGGAATCAAGATGCCAGAGGGTGCTGCCCTGATAATTCTGGTTAATTATTTAGGCTGTAACCTACTTGCTGGGGTGATTGTATGCTTTTAATAGGCTCGATTTTAATGTTACATTTAAAGTTTGAACGGATTTAAATTATTTTTTATTTCCGATACTACCCGCGGTGTGTGTGTGTGTGTGTGTGTGTGTGTGTGTGTGTGTGTGTGTGTGTGTGTGTGTGTGTGTGTGTGTGTGTGTGTGTGTGTGTGTGTGTGTGTGTGTGTGTGTGTGTGTGTGTGTGTGTGTGTGTGTGTGTGTGTGTGTGTGTGCGCGCGTGCGCGCGCTTGTTGGTGTGTATTACGTGTGTCCCATGCTGATGCGATGGTGTACAGACAGATCGGCGTCCTTTCTGTTCTTTAGGGGGTTCACAGACTTTGTTAACATGTCCTTGTGAGCTTCTGGCCAACAATATATAATGTAGAACTATCCCATCTCATACAATCCAACATAATTACCATTTGACAGACTATGCCAAGTGTTGTATTCTACTGTATTCCCCCTGTGAGTTTGGTTGGCTCTCTTGCTAGTCCCTGCTTATTAATATTCTCCCCACCTGCTATGAGTGTGTGGCACAAAAGCCTTGCTCCACACAGGGGGGGAGGGGGGGAAGAGAGGAGAGAGAGAGAGAGAGAGAGAGAGAGAGAGAGAGAGAGAGAGAGAGATCCTGGGAGATCCTGGGAATGTGTTTTTTGCATCATACTGCACTGTCACTGATCGTCAAGACAACATCATTCTAGACCTTTGGACTCATCATTATGCTAAGAGGACTTGGTCATAGTAAGCCATGAAACGCAACCAGCCATTAGTGTGCTGCACAACACCTATGGAGAGGGTGCTGTTAAATGACCTCTGTGTGTTTAACTGTAAGATAGCAATCTTACTCTATAATAAACGTCAGTATAGACTAAAAGTGTCACGCCAGTCTTATTTCTGTGTGACGTTAAGCTAGGCCTCTAGATGCCTTCCCTGAGTTCCTTGTTTGAGTAATTAGTTCATTAGTAGGCTACATGATGTTCACCTGTTGTGCCTTTCCCTTAAGTCGTTGCCCTTTGTCTGATGTGTGTGTCACATTCAACCAGCCTACATCCAAGTTTTCATATTTAAATTGGGTGCCCTTTTTGCTTGATCGGCCTGTTGTTGTCTCTTCCTGTTATTTGTCTTGAATCTCCTGTAAATAGAATAAATCACCTGTTTGTGTTTTATCTGGAAAACCTGCTTCGGTCTTCATTTGGGTCTGAATTGTTTCCCTACTCTGCACTCTGTCTGCTGAAAACCTGCTTGCAGTACTTTGAGTCTTCTTATTGATTGCAGGGTTAGGTCGTTCTCGGCCTGGCCTGTCAGTTGCTTTGGATAAAATCCTCCGCCTTAGTGTGTGATTATGTTTTAAGTGTTCATAATCCATTAAAGTAACAATACAAGTTGGCAAAAGTCAAATGTCAACATAAACCAGAACAACAAATCTAGCTCTGTCTACAGAGAGAAACTGTCTCAACATGACGTTGCCACCCATCAGCCCACCCGGCCCATAAATATATTTTTTCCACCGCAGCTCTCTCAGTCCCCATTATATAGTCAGTGGACCTGGTGACTGGCGTCTGGCTATGCCCTGCTATACTATATTTAGATCGGTGCTGGCATGGCATAGGCAGAGTGCATGTGAAGGAGCTCCTGGGATGAAATGCAGTCCATCAATCTTTAACATGGTGTGGCTGCAGGTGGGGTCCGTGGTGGCTCTGAGGAGGCACCAGGTCTGTGGAAGTCAGAGGCCAGCAGCACATATGTATTAAAAAAAAAAAAAAAGCTTAAGCAGTTCATGTTTAGTTGTTGTTATAAAATATATATCATATTTTGGTTCTTTACGTTGACAAAAAGCTATTTACATCTATCAATTTTGCTTTGGCCAAGGTATGTTTACATTGTGCTTCTTTGAAAATAGTTCAACTGGTTTTATGCTTTAGTAATGTTTATAGACTTGCAACACAAATGTATTTTTCTTCCAATTGTTTCCACAATTCATTGTTCAAATTGTGTATTTTATTGTGCATGGGATAGTTGTCATAATGCATCTAATTATCTCAGTCCTTGAACATTGCACCTCCAGTACTTTTTTAATCATTTAATAGATCATAAGCATGGACAGGCTTATCTTAATTAAAGAAGTTAAATCTACTGAAGGTAATTGGTCCTCGAAAATAAATCCAGGGGCCATTTATTATCACAGAACGGAGGCTTAACAGAAGCACTTTAGTTCAATATTTGAATCAAGGCAATGAAAACGTACAATAATAAGAACCGTAATACGTTAATTAATACCCGCATGAACGTCCCTGTGGCCGACGAGGGATTTTTAATAAAGCAAAGTGAGATGAGACCCTCTGGGATTATGGTATCCTTTTATCATTTTAATATCCATGTTGTTACTTTCATAGCTGCTGCAAGTGGGAGTGTTTTAATGTCTGGTTGTTGTAGTCACAGCTCCGGAAAGCTCCACCTAGAATCACAAAAAAGAGCATGCATTATTTAAAGTTCAGATACTTTCAAGCAATGTTTTTCATTCTCTTAAATCCTGTTTCACTCTTGTTGCCCCCGTCCTTCATCATGTATCATCAACCCTAACTCTGTCTCTCTGTCTCTGTCTCTCTCTCTCTCTCTCTCTCTCTCTCTCTCTCTCTCTCTCTCTCTCTCTCTCTCTCTCTCTCTCTTCTAAACCCCAGGAGAGGGTGACAGCCTCCCTCCGTCTGTCCCGCCCCGCCCCGCTGTAACCCGACCCCACCCAGAGGAGCAGACTGCGTTGCCTCCGGGTGGAGACGCACCTCGTCCCCTCCACCGCCCGCCCCGTGCCTCCACCCACCCCTCCTGCTCCTCCTGCTCCTCATCCTCCCTCTCCATGGCGGAGGCCGGCTCGTCCCCGCAGGACGAAGCCCCGCTGCCCCTCCCCTCGCCCCGCACCCCCCTGCAGCTGTCCTTCCCCTTCCAGAGGGAGGGCAGCCGCGTCTGGGACCGGGAGAGGAAGCCCCCAGTGCCCCCCCGGGACCTGCCCAGCCCCCTGCCCACCAAGAGGACCCGCACATACTCAGCGTGAGGGGCTGTGTGTGTGTGTGTGTGTGTGTGTGTGTGTGTGTGTGTGTGTGTGTGCGTGTGTGCGTGTGAGAGAGTGTGAGTGAGAGAGGGAGACTATCTGTGTGTGTGTGTGTCTGTGTGTGTGTATGCGCTTGCGCACGTGTGTGCAAGTCAGTGTCAAATATATACTGAAGCTATAGGAGATAACATTGTAAAACTTGGCCTAATTAGCTTAACATAATGGGTTAGCATCAGATTACAAATATCACAGTGCGTCTCTGAACGCTCCTAAAAGCTGAGTGCTTAATGTTTTTGTAACAGTGTCCATGCCACAGTCCACCTAGGTGGCTTTTACTGGACTCCTCCGTAACAAGGACGCAGAGTGGTGATGTTCAAACCGGTTTATTTCAGAGGTTGAGATGATAGCGACACAGAGCAGCAGGCGTAACGTGCTGCCATTCAGGACTTGGACCGGAGTGATTGTGGCAATAACCTGGTTTAACCTGTGCACATTGATTGCTCAATGTACAACAGGTGTGCAGCCTCACCCAGCCCCAGGCTGACCCGGGCCAGGTGAGGCTGCTTCAACCAGCCGTCATCCACACACACACTCCATCGTTTGTTTTGTGTTTAAGTAATGTGTATTTGTGTGCGGCAGGTTGTGCTCTGTTATCAAATTACATACTATTTTATATTATATATGACATTACATCGAGTCAAATAACTGATTTATCTAAAAATGATACTGAATTTATAGCTTCATAAATTACCTGTGTCTTAATTTTCCCTTTGTATGATACTATGAGTCCTGAGGTCTCTCCTCGTTGCTCTCCCATTGATAATTAACACTGACCCCCGACCCCTGTCACCTTTGACCCCAACTCTGTGTTAACAGTTCCGTGCGTGCCACCTCCGGTCCGGTCTACAAAGGGGTCTGCAGGAACTTTTCTCGGCCCCGGGGTCACGGCTTCATTCAGCCCTCCCAAGGGGGAGAAGACATCTTTGTCCACATCTCTGAGTGAGTGTGTCTCGAGTCATCCCCCAATCACCAAATGTGATTGGGGGAAGTGATGTTGTTTCTCAATGGAAAAGTCCTTAGATCAGATCATAAATATTTTGATTTAGTTAACTTTATTGGATGGCCATTTATCTCAAATTAGCTAAATTTGCTATTTTATTAGAATAAATTGTATTGGCTGAATTAGCTAGATTAGCTAAATGTATATTTGACATTCCCTGTAAAGCATATTGACACCTTGTTTGTTGCTGACTGATTTGTGTTAATACAAATTAAAATGAATCGTGAAACATTTGACGCATTTTCTTTATTCCATAAAATTGGAAGACAAGGCAGAAAATAATTGGAATACTATTTATCCAATTTAGCTTTTACCGAAAGTGTATAGGACTGAATTATTGAATGAGAGTGAATTGAGACAGATTTCAGGTAGGAAGGGCATTTAAGCCTATAGGTAGGCTGTTGACATGGATTAAAAACCTCTAGCTTTCAAGGTCTTAAAGATCTCTCCATGGTCAAATTATGATGGCCGTAATGAATGAATGAATGTATTAATAATAATTCATTGCGTGCTCCTCTCTGTATCCTCTGACAGTATTGATGGGGAATACGTGCCCATGGAAGGAGATGAAGTCACGTACAAGGTGTGCCCCATCCCTCCCAAGAACCAGAAGATCCAGGCAGTGGAGGTGGTGATCACCCACCTGAACCCAGGAACCAAGCACGAGACCTGGGCTGGGCAGATCATCAGCTCCTAGACGCTGGGTCTAGTCCAGGCTAACCCCAGTTGTAGGGTTATGGGGTTGGACTCTGTGTATGTCTGTGTGTGTCTGTGTCAGGGTGGGTTTGGGGTGTGTGAGGTATATGTGGTGAATCCAGGAAGAACATCTTGTTGTCTTGATGGTTTGGGAGCTACAGTTTGAGCGCTTGGTGGGCTGGATGTTTTCATGGAAGTTGAGACGAATGGGTTTATATCCTGGGATTGGTGTATGGGTCCAAGGATGTTGTACCTTAGCTGGTTGGATGTTTTGAGGGGATAAGTGGATTAGGTTGGGGATCAGAGTTGAAGGGACTGATGTTGTTATGGGTTTTATATTGAGGAATTTGGCACTTGGATCCAAACGGATGAATTTCCAAGGACCTTGAGTGAATGTGGCTTTGATTGGGTATTGATCGATTGGTTGAATAAAAAAGGGATAGTTTCAAAATTAAAAGGGCAAAAGTGAGCAGAGCAAAGCATACAGCTCCCACATTTTTTTCGGAACACAAGGTATGTCCGCTTTAGATATTGCACTATGTTACGTCAAGGTGGTGTTGCAGCATGTTGGAGGATCATTTCCTATGAGGGTTGGAGTTAACAATGGAGGACATGTGATGAGACAGCAGAGCTATCCTATAGAGAATCAAATGGTTTGGTTCAAAAGGGATTACACAGAGATGAGACTGTGGAGCTAGTAATTAAGGAAGGAAGGAAAGAAGGTAAGATGATAGCAGGAAATAAGGAAGCAGGCCCGGGTAAGGAGAAGAACATGAAGAGTTTAAGTGTGTAGTGAGGCATGCGTTGGTACGAAGGGGCCGTGGAAGGTTTGTGTTTACCTAATGGAATGGAGGAAAGTAAAATGAAAATAAAAACAAATATGCACATTTCTTATCACTTTTGGAAACATTGTGAAGGATGCTGTTCTTTGTGAGCTTTGAATTTGTGATTGATTGTAATGAACTCTCAAACTTTTGCGATTCAATGACAAAATGGTAGCCAAGGAGTTTTGAGAGTTCAGTGAAGTCAAGGAGAAAGACGACCAAGAGAGTGGGAAAACTTCTTAAATTATGAGTTTGAACCATCTTTTTATATTTATTTATTTAAGTATTTATTTATTCGTTTTCGGTCAGCAACGCAATGGCTTTCTAACCACGACTAGACAGTTCATTAATAAAATGTGTCTTCAAGGCTAAGCCTGTTTAAAGCCCTACTGCAGCGATACTGCCCTTTGTATGCCTTCCTTCAATTTTCATGGCAAGAATTCAGAAAACAATCAATTCAATCTTCCACAATGCAGTAAATAATGTCGTATGAATGTGACTGTTGCCTTTTTACAGACGATGATGTGATGTCCAAAATGGATGAACAAATACTGTGATGTTTTGGAGATTGTCATGTTCTAATCTTTCTTTCGATTAAAATAAGTGTGGCTAGCTTCAGGCAGGAACTCCTTCGGTTAAATGTTAATTTGTAGTAGCATTTTCCATAAGCCCCTAATTTGTCACCATGATTGTGATTGGACATTGTAGTGATTGTTATGTTTGTTGTTACTTTGCCACGGATAAACCAGGGACACTGTAAGTCACGTTGGCTATACGTGTCTGCTAAATTACAAAACAGTAATGGATAAACCAGGGGACATTTTCGTGTGTCTTCACAAGCACTTTTATGTCAAATCACTGTGACACTGTGTATTGTCTCCTAGCGGAAATAAAAAAAAAAGTAATATAGCCAAATTGTGTGGAATTCCATTTCTCTTCACATCGCCAAAACTTTTTTTAAATTTGTATTTAATTTCACTGAGGGCAAAGAAAATAGTAATGAAGCTTTCATGTTATGAAACCCTTTGTTGCCATTGACTACATAATAATGACTTTAGGGTTATAAACTAAATAAGCAGCCTCATTAAGTACTTTATCTTATGGCTATGATCTGTTACAAAGATTGAATGCCTATTCTGTGTGATTATGGTCCAATAAAAGGACCAACAAGGAAATTGGTATATTCACAAAACATCCACACACAAACACACACACACACACACACACACACACACACACACACACACACACACACACACACACACACACACACACACACACGAGTATGTATTTGAGACATCACTCTGTGTGTTTGTTAATTTGACCGCTGCTTAAAAGAGAGCTTTATTGAGTAAAAATAAGCGGATATTACTGCTGTTATATAATAGAATCTGTGGGATGACTGTATGATGTGCGTTTCTGTGACGTAGATAGTGAAGATGACTGTGCACGGGCGTGTGCTTGTAGATTGTGAGGTTTCATAGCTGACTGTATCTTTGTCTGTTTGTGTGTTTGTGTGGTTCCAACGATTAAGTGGGTTGTGATTTACAACCCTGCTGAAAGTGATGCTTCTCCTTTACCAACACATCAGTTTCTTCTCGTAGGCTACGCTCAGCGTTTTTGGAGGTTCATTAACAAATTCCTGTTTCAGCGTATGCAGCCAATAAACATAGGGGGCATCGGCTTACTCCCAGCCAAAATGTTAAGGGTTCAATCCCCACAGTCCCCATCTACCTAGGAATCCTTGAGCAAAATGCCCTAGCCCCTACGTGCCCCTAAGTCACGTTGGCTATACCTGTCTTCTAAGTTACAAAACAGTAATAGATTACAACGACGTGTGTGGATGATACCTTGAACAGTAAATAAACAATAAAAGGGAAATAAGATCAGATAACACCATTTTCAAAATACTTTTGATTAATTTCATTCTCTACAGCCTGCGTAAGTCTGCGTACATTGATGTGTGTTGACGTTCTTATCTGCATACACGATAGGATCCTGTCGGTCGGGGGTTGTTCTTGGGTCAATATGACCCCACACCACACAACGCTCTATCAGTTCACAATAGAAAAAATCGGTGTGTTTACCTCCTTTATGACCCATGTGACATTTGACTGATGTTGTTACCCTGCACTTCTCTGTTTTTGACAATTAGCCTACGCTGTCTTCCTGATTAATACTTTCTAAAGTCACACACCAGCAAACACACACACACACACACACACACACACACACACACACACACACACACACACACACACACACACACACACACACACACATTGCTTAACTTTATCTAGCTTCACCTTCACCTGCTCCAAGTGACTGCAGACCCTGCCTGTCCCGTTTTATTGGGCCTGCTATCTAGATCAGCACACAAGAAACACATCTCTCGAATTTCCAAGAATTGTTTGGTGTGTGTGTGTGTGTGTGTGTGTGTGTGTGTGTGTGTGTGTGTGTGTGTGTGTGTGTGTGTGTGTGTGTGTGTGTGTGTGTGTGTGTGTGTGTGTGTGTGTGTGTGTGTGCGTGTGTGATCCTTAATTTCATTCATTTAAGATATGTGTGCTTTTAGTTTTTTTCCCTTTCTATCTTTTTTTACACCTGTTGTCTCAGTAAAAGATCTTCTTTGGATTATAATGGGTGACTTTTATAGGGCTTTTGACTCAAAACCCCACCTTGACGGTGCGCTCTTTGTGCTAATGCTGGTTGTACATTAACGACAACCTGCAGTAAGAGAGATACAAACCAGACAGGAAGGCAGTTGGGAGCCTACGTGTGAAGGGCCAACAGCTCCGTGGATTAGGGGCCTACTCAAGAATACCAAGACCAAGACTACACGACTCTTGAATACTCCTTGTGTATATCTAAAACTCACAGTATATGCGATCAAACTTTTATTTTGACAGCGGATAACATTCTACCTTGGACCACATGGAATCCCAATGAAACGTCTATTGATGGATATTTACCATTATCGTCAGATGCGTATATCTAAGGAAGACACCGATGGATGTATGAGTTTTCTCCAGGAGGGCAATAGGGCTGAATAACTCAAAATGGACGTACGTTTGTGTCTCATAATGTCTACATTGAATCTGGTGTTTGGTGACAGTCAGAAGATTCAACATTGTAAGAATGGGAGCTTGATCAACGTGGTCTTGCTGAACGACAACGAGTCTCCCTGGAGTATGAAGTTTGTGAAGGGGAAAGTGTTAGAGGCAATTGAGCTAAATTCCCAAATCAACGCTGCGGCTGGTAAGTGATTTTATAGCCCTGTCAAGCATGGGCCTATTCCTTATACTTAACATATCTAAAACAATTAATTGTGATATTTATCCATTAGTCATTGACGAAAAATTGGAACATAATACTACTACTAATAATAATTCACTATATTTATATAGCGCTTTTCAATGACCCAAAGACGCTTACTAGAAAACACATATTAGAAAACATTTTATGTTGCCATTACTCTGCACTGCACCTGTATACGCGAATGTGTGTGTGTGTGTGTGTGTGTGTGTGTGTGTGTGTGTGTGTGTGTGTGTGTGGTGTGTACACGTAAATATGGAGTCGAAGTACGTAGAGAAAACATCAAAATATATAGCTTATTTTTATTTAAAACAAAAAAGCCCGAAAGAAACAGGGATCTCCCATGCTCTCTCATGCAATCCCTTCCATTTTTGAATAAAAACCTCATAAAGCAACTTTTGTCAAATAGCGTCAAATAGCTGGAGTGCACTACTGCCCTCTAGTGGCAAGAGATCCATGAATGCTGCTTGAGAGAGAGAGAGAGAGAGAGAGAGAGAGAGAGAGAGAGAGAGAGAGAGAGAGAGAGAGAGAGAGAGAGAGAGAGAGAGAGAGAGAGAGAGAGAGAGAGAGAGAGAGAGAGAGGATTATTTCAATTGAAGGGTAGCATGACCTATTCACATTAATGACAAAGAACACACATAACTTACAACACACACAATGAGCTAGGTAAAGAGGCAGCACACAAATAATATAAATACAACTACTATACTAGACACAAATTTACTTTGCACTTCCAGGAAAAATATTACTATCTATTTGTAAATTCAAGGATAACATTAGCAATTAATAACATAACCTATAATATTTATTTAAGTCTGTATGTCTGTCTGTCTCTCTGTGTCCATTTTTGTGTCGGTGTCTGTCTGTATTTCTATTCAGCTATCTATCCATCATACGCCAGAGAGGGCTGGATAGTTAAATATGGTCTTATTTAATGTTTAAAATGTTCAATATTTGAGTAACTTCCTGTGCTCTGTTCTGTCTGTTGTGCCACCATTAGACGTGAGCCAGAACGTCACAGCCCTCTTCAGTCCCTTCGACTCGAGACTCTACCGTATGAAAGGATGTGGCAGCAGCACGTGTGGGGGTGTGGAGGCCGTTAAGAGGCTCAACGTGAGTGATCCCCACAGCCTGGAGACCCTCCAGCTCTGTTTAGCTACACGGATCAGTCTGCACCTCCCGCTGCCCATCTCCTGAATCACAATGTTATCCTGGGCCAATCAGGGCAAACTGGCAAAACTGGCTCGGCAGAAAAGACACAAAACCTTAAGAGTTTATGAGTTTATGAGTAGGTACTAGCAACATTTCTCGCTGGAAAAAACGTTTTCATTGTTTGGAACTGCGCATTGTGATGGCTCCACATATTTTGTTACACCGATTGGCTAAAGGACTTTTGTCCATCAAGGCAGGTACTCCCGCTCACTGAAAGCAATGTGGACGGGCAATTCTATTATAGAGTTGACTATAATAATTTCACAGACAATTGTGAGTTGAGTTGGTATCATCGGTCCACTCAGCCATCGGTGTATTAATGGGTGAAGGTCATTGTGAAGCTTTTGAGTGGTCCCTTGTTAGAGAACCCCACTATAAATACAGTCCATTTCACGGTTGCGTAAAAACATTATGGTTTACTTAAAAGAATGGGGTAACATAGTCTAGTGCAAAATATCAACTCTCTGTTGGACTTGCTGTGCTGTTGTGAGCGCACAGGGTGTCAGACAGTCATTACGCAGTTTTCTTATGTGTATGTGAACTGATTGCTTCGGACATCCTGCCACAGTAAACACCTGATCTGGTACATCCCTGCCCTGTTCCACTGCTTAGCCCATCAGGTCTGAGTGATTCTGTCTGGCTCTTCTTCCACAGGACTCAGGGGAGGTGGGATGTGCCTTTCTGGGCCCCTCGTGCAACTATGCCGTCTTCCAGATGGTGGAGTAAGTGGTTCCCTCTGCCCTCCCCTCTTGTCCTCCTGTTTCTCCACGTTGCTCCTGCCACCTTTCTGACTCTCTCCAACCTCCCCGTCCTCCCGCCTCCTTACCTCCCCCCCTGCACCCTGTGACCCCCATCTACCTGTTGTTTCTCCGTGGTCCCATGGCTCTCTGGGTGTGCCCCCCCCCCCCCCCAGCACGGAGAGCGGTCTGCAGCTCAGCATGCCCATTATCTCGGCGGGGGGCTTCAGCTTGACCTGCGACCACAAGCCCAACTTGCAACGGGTCCTGCCGCCGGCACGCAAGGTGTCCAACTTCTTCACCATGTTCTGGAAGTTCAACCACAAGGTGAAGCCCGCGTGGGACTCCGCCTACGTCTACAAGAAGAAGGTCAACACCGAGGACTGCTTCTGGTGAGCGGGGTTGGATTTAACCGCCTGGTGACAGGGGGATTAGGGGCTGGGTCTGTCTGTCTGTCTGTCTGTCTGTCTGTCTGTCTGTCTGTCTGTCTGTCTGTCTGTGTCTGGCTGTATTTATCGTCTGTCTGTCTGTCGGTTTGTCGGTTTGTCTGTGTCTGTTTGTCTGTCTGTCTGTGTCTGGCTGTCTCTATCAGTCTGTCGGTTTGTCTGTGTCTGTCTGTCTGTCTGTCTCTCTGTTGGTCTGTCTGTCCGTCTGTCTCTCTGTTGGTCTGTCTGTCTGTCTGTCTGTCTGTCTGTCTGTCTGTCTGTCTGTCTGTCTGTCTGTCTGTCTGTCTGTCTGTCTGTGTCTGGCTGTCTCTATCAGTCTGTCGGTTTGTCTGTGTCTGTCTGTCTGTCTGTCTGTCTGTCTGTCTGTCTGTCTGTCTGTCTGTCTGTCTGTCTGTCTGTCTGTCTGTCTGTCCGTCTATCTGTCTATCATATGTATGGGATGGCTGAATCTATACTTCAAACAGCCTACCTGTAGACCTCCTGTAGCCACATCGCCCTAGCTGCTCATTAACGGAGGATAAGGGCGTCCGCTGAACGGGTCTGTAGTAAAACCGTTCCTCACACCTTGTGTTCAGGTATATAGGCGCCCTGGAGGCCAGCAAAGCAGATTTCTTTAGAGATGTTCACCTTCATGTTCTTCGTGAGCCGCGGGAGCTCCAATCAACGCTGCGCAACCCCCAGAACCGGACCAGCAACCGTGAGTCTGCCATGTTGCTCAACGGCACAAAGCTGATTTGTCGTGTCTGTGGAGATATTTGACCCAATGAATCCAACATAAATAGATATAAGATATTTGCATTGTTGTTGCCGCCTGAAGTTAGCAGGAGCGTTTCCCTGTCGTCGCTTAAATACCGATTTAAACACAAAACGAATGCAGCACCATTGTGCGATTCGCCTGCAGGACAGAGCCGTGGGACGCGTTCATCCCCTCCCATCACACCCATCACTTGTGTCTGCTCGATGTAAACATCGACCTACATTCAGCTCTGTTCAACTACCTCTCGCTGTCACTTCTGATTGGATGGCAGTGTTCATCGCGTGCGGATCCCCGGCTGACATGCAGGAGTTGAAGAACAACACGGCGGAGGCCAACAGCAAAGACATCCTCTTCTTGCTGATCGACCTTTACAAGTCAGTCCCTCTTCTCCCCCTCTTTCCCTGGCTCTGTTTCCTCCCTCCTTTCAGCCTGTCCTCCCCCCCACACACACACACACACACACACACACACACACACACACACACACACACACACACACACACACACAAGTTCACAAACTCACTTACACTCAGAAGGCAAGAGGTGGCAAGCAACAGCCTGCCAAGGTCGAGGGCTTCATGTTAGGCACAGTCCGAGGCAAAGAGGCGCACGCACGCGACGGTGTGCGTGCGGCTGCTAGGTGTCCCCTAACGCTGTGTCCCTGGGTCTCCTGGTTCACCAGTGATGAGTATTACAGAAACGCCACGTCCCTGCCCTTCATGGAGAACGTGCTGGTGCTGACCATGCCGGACGTCAGGCACTACAAAGTGGACATGGACCTGAGCAACGACACCACGGTGGTGAGAGCAGCAATGTTTAACATCCAGATGGGTTCGTTGATGAGCGCACTGTTTCACTGTGTGCGGAAATGTATGGGGAAATGTTTTTCAAAGCACATGCAAACTTGACCTATTTTGTTAAAATAGCATTCTCTGACTGATTCATTGGTGTTATATGTGAGGAAATGTACTTTTAAATGTTTAGTTTTTAATTATTTATCTATTTATCATTTTCTTATCTTTTTTGGTGTAATGACGGTTGTGATTTGACATTGAATCTGTGCGTTTCTTTTCTGTCCAGATGAATGACTACATGGCAGCTTATCATGACTCAGTGCTCCTCGTCGGGGAAGTGATGAGGAAGATCTGGAGAGAACTTGGAGAAGGCAGTGACATGCAGTCCATCAATCACAGCTACTTCAGGAACATCACCTTTAATGGTAAGAATATGGACAACACAAGAAATAATAGATAAAATTCATGTTTTGTATCAAGACACCAATAACATTACCCTCCCCAAAAATAACATAGAATATTTTAACTGATACAGCGATATAAGCATTTAAATGAAAATTAAGACAGTTGCATAGATGTAATGGACCGCACCAAATCATGTCAAATTCTAATAACGTACTTTGTATTATTTTATGATATATTTAAATGCATAAATACAGAAAAAACGGAAACCACTTCCCATGATTGGGGACATTCTACGTTGGACTTTAGTTTGTCATTGCTGAGGGCAAGGGTCAAGTGGAGGCACTATATGGCCCATTGTGCTGCTAGTGGTTTGTTGTTGTTGATCTCCTGCCTCACCTGTCCAGGTATTGGTGGGACCTACAAGCTTGACGAGCATGGAGACAGGGATGTGAACTTCTCGGTCATTTACACCACCGAAACCAAAAAGGTAACTCATCAGATGATCTGTAATATTCAGATAATAATAACTATTATTTGATTGTGTATAGGCATTATACCAGAGGTGTGATAGTGGGGGCGAGCGCAGGTGTATCTTGTCGCGTTACGGTGGCCACTGGCACGGCTAAAGACCCATAGGTAGCTTTATGAGCCTCTGCTCTCTTCGTCCCTATAATACACTACAAGGTCTAGTCACCTATTAGCCGGTTAAAAGTCATTGTGAAATCTTTGTGCTTTGACGTCATGAACGTTTATGAGCATGTTGTCATGTGATTTTCTTTTAGTATGGAACCTTATTTGCGTTCAACACGGTGTACAATACCACCAAACTGAACACTTCAAACCCAACTTTTATCTGGGGGAATAAACTTCCCTACGCTACGCCATACCGGGGTATGTGTTCGCACGCACGCACGCACGCACACACGCACCTGATCATTAGAAGATCAAACTCCAGACAGATAAGTGTTTTTATGGCCTAAAAATGGAGCAATGATATGTCGGTGTCACAAATGGACACATAAGATGTAATAAATGAGGTTACTTCTTTCTTGAAATTTTTATTTTCTGTCGGGACTTTAATGTTTTCTTATTTAATCTCAGGTCGGATTCCCTGTACTTCGTGTCTCCCCTGTCCCCTAGCAACAACTAAACAGATTATCTTTTTTTTCTTCTTCTTCTTCTCCTCTCTGGCTGTCGACCCCCCCAGTAATGAGTACTAATGACATCATCGTCATCGTTCTGTCGGTTACCGTGGTAGTGGTGGCAACCATTGCCTTCATCTTCTACAGGTTAGCAACAGCCAATTGAAAAAGGTCGAGTCAATGAGGTCAAGAAGAGCAATGCGGGTGTGAGTCATCGCAGCGCTATTGGCTGATAAGATAACCCTAATGATGATGAGGAAACAGCATGTTTACATGAACACTACTGAGCCAATCAGATAAAGACAGTCACTGGAATTATTTAGTTACTCACGTTAGTTCCATAATGCGAGTTGATTTATCCCCAGAACACACTACTAATAAGCAATCCTTGTTGTAGTTCACCACTATTCAACTTCCGATTAGGACACTTTCACTGAAATTATTGTCAATGTTAACACGGTAAATAGTGTGTCCATACCTTAACGGGCGTATTGCCTTACTCTGATTAATCAGCCTTAAGTTAACCAATGTGGGAATAGGTTAGTTGGGTTAGATGGGTTAGTTATCAATGGTGTGTGTGTGTGTGTGTGTGTGTGTGTGTGTGTGTGTGTGTGTGTGTGTGTGTGTGTGTGTGTGTGTGTGTGTGTGTGTGTGCGCGTGTGTGTTCAGGCAGAACCGACGGGAGCGTCGGACCAGGAAGAGGTGGTCCCACATCCCGTCCGACCGCATCACACTGATGGAGCAGAAGGAGCACAACGTTATCTCCCTCAAGGTCAGAGGTCAAAGGGTCACGGGGTCAGGGGGTCCCTGAAGTAAAAGAGAGAGGAGATCCACAAAAATATCTAAGAATGAGGAGGGTGCACGGCCCACAGGAGTAAAAGTGAGCATGTCTATTATATTTTTATCTTTTCTGCCCGTTTAGATCGACGATGAGAGGAAAGAGACGAATTACAAGATCCGTTGTGGACGCTACGACAAAAAGGTTATTATCTTTTTGGCTATTTTATTATGAAACACAATTAGGTAAATTACACACACTTGAATGAATACATTAATGCAAAGGCAAATTAAGATGGAGTGATGATTCATTCATTAGTGGATCCAATGTGCAAATATGGGGCAGATTGTCTGTCACAACTTATGAAATAATTACTTGGCCTCATGTCAAAGAAAGCTAATTTGAGACACAAGTTACATACACCAAATTATTAATCGATTGTGTAATTGACAACTTCTGCCCTGTAAAGAATCAACGTTATTCAGCAAATGCAATTCTGATACCGTTGTCATGGGTCCAGGTTGTTATTCTAAAGGAGCTGAAGCACTCGGATGGGAACTTTGACGAGCCACAGAGAATTGAGCTGAACTCAGTAAGAGAGACACACACACACACACACACACACACACACACACACACACACACACACACACACACACACACACACACACACACACACACACACACACACACACACACACACACACACACACACACACGTGTCCCAGGTGACAGTAATAATGTCTTCCCACCAGATGCTGCTGATTGACTACTACAACCTGACCAAGTTCTACGGCACGGTGCAGCTGGAGCAGGGGGTGTTCGCCGTGCTGGAGTACGGAGAGAGGGGCTCCCTCAGGGTGAGTGGGGGTCCCACGGGCGCCGTTCGGCCCAGCCGTCCGACGCTTAGTTAGGAACCTCACTGATCAATAGAGACCGTCCGAGGCACCCAATATTTGTGCCATTAATGTCATACAATTTCTTTAATCGTATGCTGGGGAGAGATGATTACATGTATGGCATGAATGCACAACAGCATATCAAGACGTTTTCATGTTATTTTTTGTGAAAACTTTAGTTTAATGTCCTGCGAGAGACTCTCCTGTACTCTTACTGTACAGGAGAATTTGCCACTTATCATTGATCCGTCTCCTCAGTACGTGCTGAACGATAAGGTGTCCTACCCAGAAGGGACTTTCATGGACTGGGAGTTCAAGATCTCTGTGATGTACGACATCAGCAAGGTAACGGACGAACAGTTTTGATGGCAACAGAGAGTCGGTTTTTTTTCACAGCTGAAGGCTGCGTGTGAATCTACGTCATATGGAAGTGTGTCATAGTGATCCCAGGAGAGAGCCATAGGACATGTGTTCAGAGCGCAATGTAAATACGAGTAGTCCTGTCAGAGCTGAAAAAACCCTTATGTCACCACCAGCCTCTTTCACTTGACCGTACCAATCGTTGTATCATCGGATATATTATATGCTGTACACAACATTTAGTAATGTTATCTTATCAAAGATAAGATAACATTAAGCCCTAACTTAGATTGGTGAATTAATAGCAGCCAAGATTTAATTCTGAACAATCCTATCCTAAGAATCATTCTTTATTGTTATTCCTCCTGAAACAAAAACTTTATTATTAGGCTATTCTCTAGTCAAAGTAAAAGAAACAACCATTTGATTTAAAAAAATATATATTCTACATAAATAACAGGGTGTTAAAGTAATCAACATACACTTTAAAGTCCAAAGTATTTTATTTTGTATTCACCTAGTGTTCACATTCATGACAATCAAACCAAAAGCAATGTGCTGTAAAACCCTGACTGCTCCGTGTCCTCAGTACGAGTCTTGCCTCCGTTGCAGGGGATGTCGTACCTCCACGCCAGCAACATACAGGTCCACGGACGCCTCAAGTCCACCAACTGTGTGGTGGACAACCGCATGGTGGTGAAGATCACCGACTTTGGCTGCAACACCATCCTCAGCCCCGGAAGAGGTAGGAGCCCCGGTGGAGCCCAATGGAAGAGAAGATGTGATTGTGATCGGTAAAATGATTGCGTTGGTATCAAAGATGTCGGGAGCTTTACACGGAGCAGGAAGTGATGTCAGGATGAGTGTGATGATGGGCGCGAGAAAGGGCAGGATTTCAGAGCATTGTTTGGTTTGGGCTTTATCCTTCTCCGTTACATGTTTAACATGTTGTTTAGTCAAAAGGCTCCATATATAATCTCCCTGTCTTCCTTGTTGTTCTTCTGGTCACGTTCTTATTCTTCCTGCTCCGGGCACGGTTAACTGGCGTGCACCGCTACAAAGGAAGTAAGAGAAAGGGGAATTACAATTCATGACCCTGTCTCTGCCTAAGCAGGATGCATTGGAGGCTGTTGTTGGCATGGTTGCTTAAGATTCACCTGTCACCCGTCATGTTGTCTCCTCTTTTACCCCCTCCTCCTCCTCCTCCTCCTCCCCCCCTCCTCCTCCTCCTCCTCCTCCTCCTCCTCCTCCTCCTCCTCTCCTCCTCCTCCTCCACCCCCTCCTCCTCCTCCTCCTCCTCCCCCTCCCCCTCCTCCTCCTCCTCCTCCTCCTCCTCCTCCTCCTCCTCCCTGTGTGGCCCCGCACCCGGCCAGACCTGTGGACGGCCCCTGAGCACCTGCGGCAGGAGGGCATCTCCCAGAAGGGAGACGTCTACAGCTTCAGCATTATAGCCCAGGAGATCGTCCTCCGCAAGAGCACCTTCTATACAGAGCGCTGCTCTGACCGGGCAGGTCTCTCTCTCTCTCTCTCTCTCTCTCTCTCTCTCTCTCTCTCTCTCTCTCTCTCTCTCTCTCTCTCTCTCTCTCTCTCTCTCTCTCTCTCTCTCTCTCTCTCTCTCTCTCTCTCTCTCTCTCTCTCTCTCTCTCTCTCTCTCTCTCTCTCTCTCTCTCTCTCTCTCTCTCTCTCTCTCTCTCTCTCTCTGTCTGTCTGTCTGTCTGTCTGTCTGTCTGTCTGTCTGTCTGTCTGTCTGTCTGTCTGTCTGTCTGTCTGTCTGTCTGTCTGTCTGTCTGTCTGTCTGTCTGTCTGTCTGTCTGTCTGTCTGTCTGTCTGTCTGTCTGTCTGTCTGTCTGTCTGTCTGTCTGTCTGTCTGTCTGTCTGTCTGTCTGTCTGTCTGTCTGTCTGTCTGTCTGTCTGTCTGTCTGTCTGTCTGTCTGTCTGTCTGTCTGTCTGTCTGTCTGTCTGTCTGTCTGTCTGTCTGTCTGTCTGTCTGTCTGTCTGTCTGTCTGTCTGTCTGTCTGTCTGTCTGTCTGTCTGTCTGTCTGTCTGTCTGTCTGTCTGTCTGTCTGTCTGTCTGTCTGTCTGTCTGTCTGTCTGTCTGTCTGTCTGTCTGTCTGTCTGTCTGTCTGTCTGTCTGTCTGTCTGTCTGTCTGTCTGTCTGTCTGTCTGTCTGTCTGTCTGTCTGTCTGTCTGTCTGTCTGTCTGTCTGTCTGTCTGTCTGTCTGTCTGTCTGTCTGTCTGTCTGTCTGTCTGTCTGTCTGTCTGTCTGTCTGTCTGTCTGTCTGTCTGTCTGTCTGTCTGTCTGTCTGTCTGTCTGTCTGTCTGTCTGTCTGTCTGTCTGTCTGTCTGTCTGTCTGTCTGTCTGTCTGTCTGTCTGTCTGTCTGTCTGTCTGTCTGTCTGTCTGTCTGTCTGTCTGTCTGTCTGTCTGTCTGTCTGTCTGTCTGTCTGTCTGTCTGTCTGTCTGTCTGTCTGTCTGTCTGTCTGTCTGTCTGTCTGTCTGTCTGTCTGTCTGTCTGTCTGTCTGTCTGTCTGTCTGTCTGTCTGTCTGTCTGTCTGTCTGTCTGTCTGTCTGTCTGTCTGTCTGTCTGTCTGTCTGTCTGTCTGTCTGTCTGTCTGTCTGTCTGTCTGTCTGTCTGTCTGTCTGTCTGTCTGTCTGTCTGTCTGTCTGTCTGTCTGTCTGTCTGTCTGTCTGTCTGTCTGTCTGTCTGTCTGTCTGTCTGTCTGTCTGTCTGTCTGTCTGTCTGTCTGTCTGTCTGTCTGTCTGTCTGTCTGTCTGTCTGTCTGTCTGTCTGTCTGTCTGTCTGTCTGTCTGTCTGTCTGTCTGTCTGTCTGTCTGTCTGTCTGTCTGTCTGTCTGTCTGTCTGTCTGTCTGTCTGTCTGTCTGTCTGTCTGTCTGTCTGTCTGTCTGTCTGTCTGTCTGTCTGTCTGTCTGTCTGTCTGTCTGTCTGTCTGTCTGTCTGTCTGTCTGTCTGTCTGTCTGTCTGTCTGTCTGTCTGTCTGTCTGTCTGTCTGTCTGTCTGTCTGTCTGTCTGTCTGTCTGTCTGTCTGTCTGTCTGTCTGTCTGTCTGTCTGTCTGTCTGTCTGTCTGTCTGTCTGTCTGTCTGTCTGTCTGTCTGTCTGTCTGTCTGTCTGTCTGTCTGTCTGTCTGTCTGTCTGTCTGTCTGTCTGTCTGTCTGTCTGTCTGTCTGTCTGTCTGTCTGTCTGTCTGTCTGTCTGTCTGTCTGTCTGTCTGTCTGTCTGTCTGTCTGTCTGTCTGTCTGTCTGTCTGTCTGTCTGTCTGTCTGTCTGTCTGTCTGTCTGTCTGTCTGTCTGTCTGTCTGTCTTCATTTATTTCCCTTTCTCAGCCAAGTCATAATTCTAATAACCTAATAATCCTATAACATAAGCGCGACTCCATGTGTGTCCTAACAGAGAAGTTGTCCAGGGTGCAGGATCCTGACAGCATCTCGTACTTCAGACCTGATCTAAATTTCGAAAGTGCATCGGAAAAAGAACTAGAGGTGTGTGTGTGTGTGTCTCTGTGTGTGTGTGTGTGTGTGTGTGTGTGTGTGTGTGTGTGTGTGTGTGTGTGTGTATGTGTGGGTGTACTTGTGTGTCACTCTGTATATATTTATGCTGTAACACTGAACAATAAGGATACAATAATAAACCATTAGCTAGTGCAGAAATAAGCATTATTATAAAGCATTAACACAGGGGTTAGGGTCCCTAGCCTATTAAATAATGTATAAATTAGTAGCTTAGCTAACATGAACCCCATTACCTTCGTTAACTTGAACACAATTAGTTAACATGATCACCATTAGTAAATGATTACTAGACCATTAGTTAATTAAAGGGTAATTAATTTACCCATACCCAGTTAAAGTATATGCCTGTGTGTGTGTGTGTGTGTGTGTGTGTGTGTGTGTGTGTGTGTGTGTGTGTGTGTGTGTGTGTGTGTGTGTGTGTGTGTGTGTGTGTGTGTGTGTGTGTGTGTGTGTATATGTCTGGCTCCATGTTGCAGGTATACCGGTTAATAAAAACCTGTTGGGAGGAGGATCCAGAGAAAAGACCAGAGTTCAAAAAGGTTGAAAACTGTTTTGGGAAGATCTTCAGGTATATTCCTAGTCTATTTCATTAACTTAAACTTGCTGCAAATAGATCGACCATGATCGCTTTATCAGAATGAATCACTAAATCAAACGTATTCGTTCTCTTCCCTTATCCTTCTGCTCTTTCCCCTCTCTCAATCTTCCCACCTCTGCTCTTCATCCCTCCCTCCTCCCTCCCTCCTCCCTCCCCTTCTCCCTCCCCTCTCCCTCCCTCCTCCCTCCCTCCTCCCTCCCCTCCTCCCTCCCTCCTCCCTCCCTTCTCCCTCCCTTCTCTCTCCCCTCCCCTCTGCTCCTTCCTCCCTCCCTCCTCCCTCCCCTCCTCCCTCCCTCCTCCCTCCCTCCTCCCTCCCTCCTCCTCCCTCCTCTCTCCCTCTTCCCTCCCTCCTCCCTCCCTCCTCCTCCCTCCCTCCTCCCTCCCTCCTCCCTCCCTTCTCCCTCCCCTCCCCTCCCTCCTCCCTCCTGTCTCCCCTGCTCCCTCCCTCCTGCAGTAACCTTCACAGCAAGGACAACGAGAGCTACATGGACAACCTGATCCGCCGGCTGCAGATGTACTCCAAGAACCTGGAGCTGCTGGTGGAGGAGAGGACGGCCCTCTACAAGGCAGAGCGCGACCGGGCCGACTGCCTCAACTACATGCTGCTCCCGGGGTGGGTTCAGGGCCAGGGGGTCCGTCCTCCCACCACCACTGTCCTGTGGACGTGACGGGGAAACGGGGCGCTGTTGTTATAGTTTATGTTTCTGTCAATGTTTGTAATTAAAGAGAAGCAAGCATTTATTAGAATGTCGACTGTGTCCCTGTGTCCGTCCGTCGGTATATTTTCTCTTACTGCTGTCTTTCTGTCTGTCTGTTTGTCTGTCTATCTTTCCAATCCATCTCTCTCTGCCTGACATATGTCCCTTTCGTCCACCTGTCCATCCTTCTCCCTCTCCATCTCCATCAATCCCTCCACCCCTCCTCTCCAGGCCGGTGGTGAAGAGTCTGAAGGAGACGGGGGTGGTGGAGCCGGAGCTGTACGACGAGGTGACGGTGTACTTCAGCGACGTGGTGGGCTTCACCACGCTGTGCCAGTACTCCACCCCCATGGAGGTGGTGGACATGCTCAGCGACATCTACAGGGGCTTCGACAGCGTGCTGGACCACCACGATGTCTACAAGGTAGCCTGGCCCCCCCCGCCGCCCTGGGGCCTCTAGGCTGGGGGCCGCCATGTTGTACTCCACCAAACCACTGTAGTTACCTTGGGTACTGAGGGCTGAGTACAGATGTTTCACGTGTTATCCATTTGACATTTATTTTGCAACCATTGCCTTTTCATGAGGATTAACCTAGCGATGGTCAATGCTTGGTACTTGTTTCTATGAATATCTTTACTCTACCGACTTTGATATTGTTTCTCTGTCTTCTGACAAATGTACTTATGCAAGTCGTTATGGATAAAAGCGTCTGCTAAATGCACTAAATATAAGTGTGATGAGACTCCAAAATGGGCAATTGTTGTGAAAAGTCTCTAATTGTTATCAGAGGTTTGGTATCAACTGCATTTACAAACCTAACAACACATGCAGTGGAAGAAGGGCCCTATCTCGCATCAGGCGCAATTGACTTCCTACACTGACGCATGTGTCGTTGCTAGTTTGCAACTGGCGCAGAGCGTTCTTTTCAATATCAACTCGTCAGATTGAAATGCGCTCATGGCTCTTAAAGGGGATGGGAGATGGCACTCTCATTGGTTTATTGCACGTTACGCCCGAACCACACCTACGGGTATTTAGGCCACTTCAGACCAACCCTTTTTAGATTTGCGCCGGGCACAAGAGTCATTGTTGTGCCGGTAAAATAGCAACATCGCCATAGAACCGCCAACAAAGCTACTTGCGCTTGGCGCTTCTCGTTTCAGCCCGTTAAAATTGGGCCCTAAAACACTTAGCATTGAGCTTCACTCATTCTTCCACTTCACAAATTCAAACCCCGTAACTAAACGGTCGCCGTGGTGACGGTGGTTGTCAGGTAGAGACCATCGGCGACGCCTACATGGTGGCGTCGGGGCTGCCCAGGCGCAACGGGAACCGGCACGCGGTGGACATCTGCCGCATGGCGCTGGACATCCTGGCCTTCATGGGCTCCTTCCAGCTCAGACACCTGCCCGGCATCCCCGTCTGGATACGCATCGGCGTGCACTCAGGTGAGGGGGGGGCGGGGCAGGGCAGGGGAGCTGGGGGCGGGGCAGGGGGGCTGGGGGCGGGGCAGGGGAGCTGGGGGCGGGGCAGGGGAGCTGGGGGCGGGGCAGGGGAGCTGGGGGCGGGGCAGGGGAGCTGGGGGCGGGGCAGGGGAGCTGGGGGCGGGGCAGGGGAGCTGGGGGCGGGGCAGGGGACGTGTGTCTGGGCTTATGTGTGGAGTGATGGGCTCAGATGTTTTGTATTGGGATGTGACCGTTGTGTGTGCGTATGTGTGTGTGTTTGTGTGTGTGCGTGGGTGTATATGTGTGTGTGTGTGTGTGTGTGTGTGTGTGTGTGTGTGTATGTGGGTGTGTGTGTGTGTGTGTGTGTGTGTGTGTGTGTGTGTGTGTGTGTGTGTGTGTGTGTGTGTGTATGTGGGTGTGTGTGTGTGTGTGTGTGTGTGTGTGTGTATGTGTGTGTGTGTGTGTGTGTGTGTGTGTGTGTGTGTATGTGTGTGTGTGTGTGTGTGTGTGTGTGTGTTCGTGTGTGTGTGTGTGTGTGTGTGTGTGTGTGTGTGTGTGTGTGTGTGTGCGCAGGTTCGTGTGCAGCAGGAGTGGTGGGGATGAAGATGCCCCGGTATTGTTTATTTGGGGACACGGTGAACACCGCCTCCCGCATGGAGTCCACAGGACACCGTAAGCACCTTCATATCGACGTAATATCTATCTATACTTACATACATACTACAGGGTACAATATGGAATCCACAGGGAGCTGGGCACACAATCATGTGTACAAGTATACCTCCGATGGACGGACAAGCGGACATCGGTCTGCTATACTCGTAAACACTATGTACAGTATGTTTATACTACAGACGTCTGTGGATGCACGTCTTCCTATGTCTCCTCACTAAACAAAACGTGTGCCCCCCAGCCCTCAGGATCCACGTGAGCGAACCCACCGTCAAGATCCTGGGACGGACCGGCTGCCAGTTTGAGTTCGAGGCCAGAGGGGAGACCGTCCTCAAGGTACGGCTACGCTTTCCTAACAGCTTGGGGGACATGCAGCTACAGAGAGATATCGAGTGAGATAGAGTGAGATATAGGCATAGATAGACAGACATGCAGACAGAGAGAGAGAGAGAGCTGGAGAGATTGGTAGATAATGGACTGAACAAAGAGCAAGAATGGTATCTGCCAGGTATTATCTAAAATACAATGTCATAAACGAGTGCGTGTGTGTGTGTGTGTGTGTGTGTGTGTGTGTGTGTGTGTGTGTGTGTGTGTGTGTGTGTGTGTGTGTGTGTGTGTGTGTGTGTGTGTGTGTGTGTGTGTGTGTGTGTGTGTTTGTTAAAGGGTAAGGGCACAGAATCGACTTACTGGTTGACGGGCGAGAAGGGCGAGGATTATGACCTGCCGACACCTCCGACCACGTATGTCATCACTTCCTGTTCCTGCTCTCCTCATTTCTCAGTACACACACACACACACACACACACACACACACACACACACACACACACACACACACACACACACACACACACAAACGTACAAATCATATATTATCAGAGTGCACGTGTGTAAAGAGTGCAGAGCATGTCACGTACTCACATGATAATCCAATCTATATTATTTTGGTCCGTTTGTTTCGGCCAGGCACTCAGATAATATATCTAATAGTAATAGATAACGACCGGATATAATTCCATCATGACGTGGGAAAATGTTTAACCTTTTAACTGTTGGGTTATAAACTTGGAACACTGGAACCATCGTCATTATCCTGTAAATGTTGGTTGTCTTTCCTTTAACTCTATGGACTACTACTACATTAATCTAAGAGGGAAGTAATCACTGATTCGATTTGACAGTGGGTGTATTTTTCCTCATCATTTCTAATCATTTTGACAAAACAGATAATTGCATTTAAAAAGTTACAAATGCTCTTTGGTTATGTGGTTCTATAGATGTAGCATTGTCGAATTGCTTTTGCATTGTTATTGTTTTTTCATATTTATGCTCTAAAGCTGTTGTATAGTTGTCGTATCGATGTTATATTGTCATAGATGCTCTATTGTTGTCGTATAGTTGCCATATTCATGAAATATAGTTGTTAAATTGTCATATTTATGTTGTTGTCATAGTGATGACGTGTTTTTGTCGTATTGGCGTTCTATAATGTTGACGTCTTGTTGCCGTAGTGAGAACTTCCAGCGGCTACGGCAGCACCTGGCCCAGATGATTCTAGAGTGTGTGGAGCGGCGTTCCGTGGGCTCCATCAGGAAGAGGGCGCCCCGGCCGCTGAGGCAGATAAAGATGGAGCAGGAAGGGGATCACTACCAGCCCGAGTACCTCCACCTGGCCACTGTGGAGAACACCCTGAGCACCTTCCTGTGAGCCCAACGCTACTGACCAACCCAGCCTCTAACCCACCCTGGCTAACCAACCCTAACTAGCTCACCTTAAGCGGAGCTGCCGTACCTCATCTCTCAACTGTATCTGACCGTACCAGTTTAAATGTGCGGCTAATCACACCAGGTGTGAGTGTGATTAGCCGTTTAGATGAGGTGTGTCCACCCAGATGTGTGCTGAATAGATCAGTCTGCCAGCCTACCCAGTGGACTGTAGAAAACGTTGCTCATCTATGCGTCATAGATCTAGGTGGACACGCCAATTTGTGATGTCAGAAGAGGCAGATTTTTAAAAAGGCTTGTAGCACTCACACCTGGTGGTATAATATGTCACCTGATCGCACAAACCAAACCACACATACCCTGTCAGGTAAGGAGAATAACCTGTTTCAAGTTTGGCCCGCAATCCATAATTACATGTTATACAATATAACATATTAATCTAAATCTGACATGGTCATTATCATCTGTTCGATTAAGGTTCGAAGAGGTCATCTTGGATCAATCCAACTGACCAGAACGTTTTCATCTAGTGCTTAGTCCAGCTAGACACCCAAGAATTCTCTCACTCAATACTGTGCATTTAGTATTATTTCTGTTACCTTTACTCTTTCATTAGAATATTTTAAGCTGTGTTGTCCTTTGGTATTCTAATATTTGCTAAATAAATGTGTTTTTATTTTGCATGTAAATCATAAGGGCCAGTATAAAGTCTAATATATATATGTGGTAGAGACAAGCCTACTTGACGCTCGTGTGAAGTTCACAGAAAATTGTTGTAAAGAAACAAACGTAACCATTTCTACTTTATAAACAAAAGATAGGACAACTTTATTTAGTTGAGGGTGAAATTCACTTACAATAAATAATTTAACCTCACCCTGGGCATGTATTGTGGAGATCATTGTACATGGTATATTACATCAGTTGGTTTCATGAAGTGACACGGTGGTTACAGGAAGTGATGGATACAGAAAGTGACTTGTAACATTTAGCTTGAGGCGATTAAGAGTCCAACGTTAGCACTCTGTACAATCACATTGGGTGCATGGGCACGTCCTCTTTTTGCAGTGTTCAAAGGGAAAAATCCAGCACAACATATTTATTAATTCCTTTATTTTGTATTTGCCTGACACAGCTCGCTCACTTAAGAGGCCACTGTGCACTCGGCTTGATTAAAAAGGACAGCAGTTGTACATTTGAATTGGAACTAAAAAGACACGGAACGAAAGTACAGCAGAATCATCAGACATGGTGAATAATTCAATGTGGTTCCACTAGCTATACCGGTGAGTGGGCGGCGTTCCCTATACAGTGAATTGAGTAGGCCTACTGCCGTTATAAAATGGAGAAAGTGGACGCTTAACACAAAAACGGACGGAATTATATAGAATATTAACTACACACAATTTGAACACGCTGCAAGGTTCAACAGCTTGTTGATTGAACAGCCCACCGGGGGGACCTTGCCTGGTTTTTGCAGAGTTTAAAACTTCGATACTTATTCAAAATAATAGTGAACTGAAAAAAAAAAAAGTATCAATCCTTCACGTGAAACAAATGAAGAAATTCTAATGTAGGCTACTTTAAAAGAAAACACCACCACACAAAGCACAGCAAATAGTGTCAAATATAAACGGCGAACATAATACATTCCTTAATAATAAATAAACTTGTAAACAAATAATAAAAAAAACAACAACCATAATAAGGCATGAACTTCTTGAACTGTACAGCGTTGAGGCGTTCCATATAACAGGTGTTAGCCCACTCTATCTATGCACCCGCGCGTCACCTGTCTGTGGGTCTCCGGGACCTGAAGCGGTAACCCAACAAACACCGTCGCAGAAAGCAATCAGACTAAAATGTTGCTACGCGATTGCTTTGAGCCAAGTTGCGGTCAAGCATCTCCAAACTTCCCGTGGCATACCCATCCTGTAGTACTCCCCTGATAACACCATAGCGTTTAGCTTGTACACTTTTTTTGCTGCGTAAAATCAAGGCACACTATGATCCATAAAAACCCCACAAACAAATGAAATGCAAAAACAGTGCTGCCCTATCCGTTTTGTTCTATTATCTCTAGAAATGAAAGAAATTGGCTGCAGCATGAGTCCTAACTCGTTCTCAACACGATTTCTCTCTGAACATAAACATCAATGAGAAACGTAGTGTTGGTTATGCTTTAAGTGACCAGAAACTGGAATGTTGGTATCATAACAATGCTGCCATTCACGCAAACAAAAAAAACACCCTCAGCCATGGACAAAAGAAAGCTGAAGTCCCTCACTCGCAAATACAATTCCCCTGGGATTATCCGTAAGAATATCTCATGGGGTGAAACATAGCTTAGCTCCTCTTACCCTAGATTGTCTGTCATAATACTGATTGCCTATTGCTTTTACTAGTTATCACATGTGGAGTATCTTTTGCCCTAGACGAGAGAGCAAAATATATATTTGCCAATTTACCCTGATGACTATAGTGGACATAGGTGACCAGCAGGGGGCAGGCATAAGACGCTAATGAATGGGCCTATTCCCAACTGATAAACATGATCACTTCATTCCTTTGGGTTGAATGAAGCAAATATATACAATTATACAATCTGCCATATGCAGGTGTACAGTTAAAAATATATAGGAAAGCTACGTGTCTGCCCCCAAACAAATATAAAGTAACGACAGGGACACGATACGAGCGGCCATCCTAAACGACTACGAACCGTCAGCCTGCTTCCAGTCTCTGACCCTCCCTCCCTCCCTCCCTCCCTCTCTCTCCATTTCAATGCACGGTCCCATCAACATCTCTGTCTGTCTGTCTGTCTGTCTGTCTGTCTGTCTGTCTGTCTGTCTGTCTGTCTGTCTGTCTGTCTGTCTGTCTGTCTGTCTGTCTGTCTGTCTGTCTGTCTGTCTGTCTGTCTGTCTGTCTGTCTGTCTGTCTGTCTGTCTGTCTGTCTGTCTGTCTGTCTGTCTGTCTGTCTGTCTGTCTGTCTGTCTGTCTGTCTGTCTGTCTGTCTGTCTGTCTGTCTGTCTGTCTGTCTGTCTGTCTGTCTGTCTGTCTGTCTGTCTGTCTGTCTGTCTGTCTGTCTGTCTGTCTGTCTGTCTGTCTGTCTGTCTGTCTGTCTGTCTGTCTGTCTGTCTGTCTGTCTGTCTGTCTGTCTGTCTGTCTGTCTGTCTGTCTGTCTGTCTGTCTGTCTGTCTGTCTGTCTGTCTGTCTGTCTGTCTCTCTCTCTCTCTCTCTCTCTCTCTCTCTCTCTCTCTCTCTCTCTCTCTCTCTCTCTCTCTCTCTCTCTCTCTCTCTCTCTCTCTCTCTCTCTCTCTCTCTCTCTCTCTCTCTCTCTCTCTCTCTCTCTCTCTCTCTCTCTCTCTCTCTCTCTCTCTCTCTCTCTCTCTCTCTCTCTCGTATTTTCACTCTCAGCCAGGGGCAAAAGCTGGCCCTGGATGCTAGCCAGTAACAGTGTGCACGACACACAATCTATTACTGCTGAACACACAGAGACACACAAACACACACACTTGTGCCTCAGGGAGCATTCTCACAGCACGTCCCTACACGATGTAATCAGATGTTGTGTGGGTGCGTTCAGGACAAGCTGGGAAATGAGAAACTAAGTGGGGGGAGGTTTTCTGTGTCTAAAAAGACTAGGCTCAGCTCTGATGTCTCTCTATCTTTATTTATGGGGACATAAGCAATGAAGGGTCTCTCTGTTGGGTGTCTCATCAAAGAGAGGTACATGGACAATGAGATTCCGTGCTTTGCGGCATTTCTTTCATACAACTCTCAAAGCGACATTTTCAGTTTATTTTTAACAATTTTGATCTTTGGTAACAATTTTACTAAGTTCACTACCTCCCCTGGCAGAGGAAATGTTTTGTAAACATTATCAGATAAACAATTTATTTTCCAATAAGATGAACATGTTACCAAATAGTGTCGACAGTTTTTCAGCAGCATGTTTTTCAAATGCTATTCAAATTGCATTTAACCCCCAAAAAAGGATCGAAATGCCGATGGGGAACCACTGAGATGTCACAGAAACGCGTTGCGTTCAAGCATATTCCTACCACCGACCAACAGCAAACAAGGTCAGAGTGTGTGCTATTTAAATGTTACATCCTCGATCCATGGATCTGGAAAAGCTGAAAAGAAAACCCCAGAAGAAAGTTAGTCGTTATGAATACAAAGCAGGGAGCAAAGCACAGCCTTTTGCTTCTACATTTCAAACTATATGTTTAGCCTGGGATGTTGATGATAGCAATGGTAATGGTGACAGGATGTCCAAACAGAGTATTATAGATGTCCATGGCCATGTCGGAACACAGGGACAGGATGTGTCCATCGACAGTAACATGGAATAAAAGTTATTTTATATAAAAAATAAAAATAATCAAAAGCTTGTTTCCGCTCTCTAAGCCTTCACAACATACATACATATCTCTGGGTAGAAACGGGGCCAACATAAGTGTGCGTGTGTGTGGTGATCAAAAGGACAAATTCTAACACCACTCGCTCATAAAGGTTGAGTTATTCGATAAGACAGCATTGGTGATGGAAATCCATAGAGGGGACAAAGTGGGTCAATATCTCACTTAATACACACACACACACACACACACACACACACACACACACACACACACACACACACACACACACACACACACACACACACACACACACACACACACACACACACACCTACAGGTCATATTGATGAACTGGGCACATTGCTAAAACCAAGCCTGCCCTCTTTCATGCAGCTTCCAAATGAAAATGCTAGCTTAGCCCTTGCCTCAGTGTGATGACGGGCAATACCCTTAACTTCCACAATATTTAAATATAAATGGAATTATAAACACTACATGACTTTGTTTTCTATCTATTTCTCCATCTCTCTATATCAGTATATCCATAAATTAAAAACAAATAAAAAGATTAAAAACAAAGATATATATACACACATATAACAGACACATAAACACCCACACGCACACACAAAAGGTAAGACAACTACTAGCTCTAGCTCGCTAGGACATAAGGTAGCACAGGCTAGCTCGTTAGCACATGCTAGCTCATTAGCATAGGCTAGCTCTTTAGTAAACGCTAGCTATGGATCCTCACCCATCAGTGTCTGTCTGTGTGGCAACATGGCAGCCCGAGAGTGTCACTCTCTAAGCCACACCTCATTGGGTGTGGTCCCTCTGCCTGCCTCTTGGGCTTGACCAGCACCATCACCAGCACCACCACCACCCTCCACCTCCACCTCCTCCTCATCCTCATCCTCAGCCTCCTCCTCCTCCTCCTCCACCTCCTCCTCCTCCTCAGCCCGGGCTGCAACCTCCTGCTGCAGATCCGGAACCTTCCATGAGCACGGCGGAACCACGGTACAACAGAACCACACACAAAAATAACCAAAGAAAATACGAGACAGAAAATGACAACACAATGAAAAAGGGGTGATTAGCGCATGAGAGAGAGAGAGAGAGAGAGAGAGAGAGAGAGAGAGAGAGAGAGAGAGAGAGAGAGAGAGAGAGAGAGAGAGAGAGAGAGAGAGAGAGAGAGAGAGAGAGAGAGAGAGAGAGAGAGAGAGAGAGAGAGAGAGAGAGAGAGAGAAGATGTGATGAGATGGAGTGTGCTTGTGAGTGACATTTGAGCGGCTGGTGACATTCTGAGTTCTCATTGGAGAGTGCAGATCAGACAGATGACATAAGCATCTAGAGAGGGGGGAGGTATAACACACCCCTCCACAAGCACCCACTCACACACACAAGCACCCACTCACACACACAAGCACCCACTCACACACACACACACACACACACACACACACACACACACACACACACACACACACACACACACACACACACACACACACACACACACACACACACACACACAGACAATGCAAACAAAAAGTGTGTGTGTGCATCTGTGTGTGTGTTCTATTCTAAGTGTGTTAGGGTGTTCTGTGAGTGTTCTCTGCGTGTATATGTTTGTGCGTTTGTCTGGGGGCTTGTGTGCGTGTGTATGTGTAGGTGTGTGTGTCTGTGCGTGTGCTTGTGTGTGCATGTGTGTTTTGTATCTGCACATGTTCTGTGTATGTGATCCTTGGGTGCGTGTACGTGTGCTTGTGCATGCGTACGTGCATGTGCATGCGTGCGTAGAGGATTGTGTGTGTGTGTGTGTGTGTGTGTGTGTGTGTGTGTATGTGTATGTGTATGTGTATGTGTGTGTGTGTGTGTGTGTGTGTGTGTGTTGCCCCCCCCCCCCCACCTTGGTCTTGTGGCTCTGCTCGGTGGCCACACCGGACCCCGCTGTGTGCAGCTCCTTGGAGACCACACACAGGAACTCGGCCTGGTCCTCCGTGCCATAGCTGTATGAAGAGCCGATGTTCACCATCTACAGGGGGGGCGGAGGGGGGGGGGGGGGGGGGGGGGAGAGAGAGGGAGGGGGGCAGGGGGAGCGAGAGGGAGAGAGGAGACACGTTGTTGTGAGAATGACCATTTGAAAATCAGGAAGAAAGACAAAGTTAAAACAAAAGTGGAGAGAAAGACAGCGAGGGAGAGACTGAGTGAGTAAGTGAAAGAGAAAGGGGCAAAATGTAATTTAGACGGCAGGTTGAGGAATTCAGATGGTATAAAAAAATATCATAGAGAGGAATGATGAAAGTAGAGAGAAAAGGGCAAGAAAAAAAAAAAAGCTAGATGTATTCAAATAAGGAAGTGAAGGTGCCTGTGGAAAATGAGAATACATGAGAGTAGGCATCAAGGAGAGAGAGAAAGAAAAGCAAAATGAGAATGAGAGGGATCAGAGAATGAGGACACAACATACACATACACACACACACACACACAAACACAAAAACAGAGGGAGAGAGAGAGAGAGAAAGAACAACAGAGAGAGATCGAGAAAGAGCAACAGAGAGAGAGAGAGAGACAGACTGACAGACAGACAGACAGAAATATCCAACATCATGATGGGAACAGAAGGAGATGCATGCTCATGGTCCTCAGAGGGAAAGGAGGCATCACACAGCAGTTCCTCCACACGCAGCGAGCGTTTTAGCGCCAACGTCTGCGGCTGGAGAAGATAAGTAGGGAGGGATGTGCAGAGGACTGGGGATCCGGGTCTGCTGCATGCACGGCCACCTGGCGCCACGGCGACGGGACCTCGGGGTCTGTCCGACGAGCACGCCGACTTGTTTAAAAAGACCGGGAAATATCTGGCTTGAGGGAAATATTTATCACGGAGATAAACTAAATTAAAAATCCCCCAGACGTGCCCGTATCCCTATGTGACCTGCGGACCATATGTTAGGGTCGTTATGGATGGACCATAAATACTCAGATCATGACTTCCTTGTGATTAAAAACACATCAGGGAGGATCAAATTAACCTCCCACAAACCCCCCGCCGAGGAGATCCTGTTCTTGGGCGGACGCCAGGCCATGGCGGCCCGATGTGTGCGTGTGTGTGTGTGTGTGTGTGTGTGTGTGTGTGTGTGTGTGTGTGTGTGTGTGTGTGTGTGTGTGTGTGTGTGTGTGTGTGTGTGTGTGTGTGGGGGGGGGGGTAGGTGGTGGGTGAGTGGGTGTCGGTGGTGGGGCAGGGCAGCGAGTAAGTGCTGTGACACGGGGCAGGGAGCTGTTCAAGGGGTCAGGGGTCAAGGGGTAAAGATTCTAGGCAGAGAGGCTAGAAAAGGTGGGGGTAGAAGGGGGGGAGGAAGGCGGGGGAGGGGGAGGGGGAGGGGGAGGGGGGGTTTTCAGCGGCAGCGTGAGTCCAACCCACAGTCCAGAGCAGTCCGGTGCGGGGCTTTCTGCAGGTGCGCACGCTGACCTGCTCAAACTTCCAGCCGTCGGACATGGTGGACACCATCTGGGTGAGCTCCTCCTCCTGGCATTGCAGCACCCGGTACACGTGCTTAGGGGGCACCTGCTGAGGGAGACAGAGAGAGGGAGGGAGGGAGAGGGAGGCAGGGTTAGCATGGGGAGAGTGAGTGTGTGTGTGTGTGTGTGTGTGTGTGTGTGTGTGTGTGTGTGTGTGTGTGTGTGTGTGTGTGTGTGTGTGTGTGTGTGTGTGTGTGTGTGTGTGTGTGTGTGCGCGGCGTGCGCACACATGACCGTCTGAGCATGAGTGCCTTAAAGTGCCATTTGACATCACGGTGGTTAAGCACGAAGAACAGCACAAGATTGTGCACGCTCTATTTCTTGAAAACAAACAAAGAAGCACTGAAGATCTATTCAAGGGCTGCACCTTTTGGTGGCGTCTGTGTATATATAACCGCACAGTATATAGGAGATTCAGCCCCTAGTTAAAGTGTGCTGTACAGTGAAGACAGTAGATTGCAGAACCATCTGTCTGTGTGTGCGTATGTGCTAGCCTGTGTGTGTGTGTGAGATGGGGGGGGGGGGGCACGCTATGAAACACAGATGCATTATATAAGACAGAGAAAGAGTGATGAGTTTTCCTCATACGGAGACAACAGAGAAGAGGAGGAGGAGGAAGAGGAGGAGGAGGCGTATAACAACACCAGTCCTATGAATAGCAACGTCCAACCTGATATATGGAGAGGAGGGAGGGGAAAGGGGCTTCTTGAGAGATTTCACGAAAGGGATTTTGATTAACACTGCAACTGGGCTTTTTCGTTGCACTGAAAAATGTATGATGTCTGCAATAATTTAGCTTTTCCTATATTCAGGTTTCATAATATATGGCTGTAATGGTACTATCTATATATATAAAGTTATAGATGTGTGTGTGTGTGTGTGTGTGTGTGTGTGTGTGTGTGTGTGTGTGTGTGTGTGTGTGTGTGTGTGTGTGTGTGTGTGTGTGTGTCAAAGTCTGTAGCCTGTAATACATGAAGGGTACTTTATCCTCACAGGGTTTTTTACCGGCAACCGAACACACCTCTTTCTCTTCCCTGTTTTGTACGTCTTTGTGGGGGACAAAGTGTGTATCTGTGCATGTGACAAAGTGTGTGTGCGTGCATGCGTGCGTGTCTGTGTGCGTGTGCGTGATCTCCTCCTACCTGTGTGGCCTTTGAGTCCCTCTCCAGGATCCTCTCCTTGATCAGCTTGATCAGAGGGGTGATGTTGTAGAACTCAGCCTCCTCAAGCACCCCTGGACACAACAACCAACCAGGCACTCATTGTTTTAGCAGCTCTGTGTCGCTCACAGGAGGTGTGTTTAATGTCCTCCGCAACTAGGGCTTTCTTTTTAGTCTGCCGGGTTGTGTAGGTAATCAATCGAGGGAATGGGTTTTACATCATCCATTGATCATTATTAGTATCATCGCAATTAATCTGAATTATCGGGTAGGGGAGTGTGTTGTTGAACCCGGATATCCCTAGTCGGCAGAAAATATGAGGGTGTCTGGACACTGGAGGGTGAACGTATGAAGGATTAGAATGAGTAAATTAAGTCACACCTTCCTCCGCCAGCTCCTTGTTGTAGACCAGTTTTCCGTGCCGCAGGTAGTTGAGGATGGGGCCGAAGTAGGTGGGGTCTCTGTCGATGACGTACGCCCCCGTCTCGTCCTGTGGCAAACACACAGCCAATCGGGTTGGTTAATGCAAGTGATCCCGTGAAGAGAAGGTGGCATGACTTCATTTAAGGACAAGGCACTTGTTACATGGATATCTATTTTGCTTGAGTTCTGAGGATGAGAGCATTGTCGTCAACATAATGCTAATGCTATGGAGGAGCTATTACTTCCGCAAATAAACTGAAAAAAACGAAAAATATACAGTATATTATTTGTATTTTGGTAGTATCTCCAGTTTTGATGGTATGTGATGGTCGTCAGCCTCACTTGTAAGACACTTGGGCAAAGAGTGCCTGCTGAATGAACTCTGTTTACATTTGTTATATCTTCTTTTATTATAGTTGTTGACATCCTCAATGATAGAGCGATTCATCATCATCACTGCTCGCTGAAGGGCAGCCAGACTATCGTTATTTATACTGAAGAGGCTTATGTGAACCTCCCACTCCAAATTCACTCTCGACTTCAAATGAGTTCAACTATACAGAAGTCCAACCCAGAAGGACAAAGTTAAAATGATCAACCGTCATCTTCTGTGCTGATGACGCCACCGCACCAGCCATTAAATCTCTCCCACTGCCCGTTTCCCTTCGCTCAGCAGGAAACTGTTCACCTCTGCCAATTAACGGCCGCAGCTTGTGTGGAAACACATTAAATAAAAGGCAGTTTCACAGTGGAACTGCCCTTGTTAAAACCATACAGACACGCACACTGCGTTCAGGGTTAGGGCAGCGTGCTCAGCGGTCCTACATAAGAGCTCCACTGTATCTGGTATCACTGCACACTGTGTGCACCCGCACCACGACGCCCCTCTGTTCTCCTTTAGGTCCTCCTTGTGGTAGTCATGTGATAGCGGGGGAACCGCTACCAACACTTTCCCACGTACACACGTACACACACACACACACACACACACACTACAGCGGCCACTGTCTCCACCGCTGTCTGTGCTGGTGGTGTTGTCCACGCCTGTAGCTGAGGGCATTAGGGAGCTTGCTGAACACACCCCATAAGGATGTCCGGTTGGGCGTGCGGAGGAGGGAGAGGGAGGGAGAGAGAGGGAGTGTGCAGTGCCGTTAGGACACGCCTTTTCACTTGACTTGTACTTCGTCTGTAAGGCAGATTCCCTTTTTGCTCGCAGTGCGCACCGCTGCTCCATCGCTCCTTGAAGCCAGAGCTTATGTTCTGAGCACTGCCGATGAAGATGAGGATACCAGTCTGATCAATGGAGGATGTCATCATGAGAGGATAGACATGAGGACATCAAATATATATTAAACCATTACGTAGTCGCGCGCGCAAATGCACGCGCACACACACACACACACACACACACACACACACACACACACACACACACACACACACACACACACACACACACACACACACACACACACACACACACACACACACACACACACACACACACACACACATTATGAAATCATGTAAACATATTAACATGAATGAGGAGGCTTCTGGAGGGCACCTCTTCGTCTTGGAAACATGATGGAGAAATATGAGCCAGCCAATAATAGAACATGGCCAGAGATAGAGAGAGATACACAGTAAGAGAGAGCGAGAGATACAGTAAGAGAGAGAGAAAGAGAGATGGCTTAATAGTATGATGGCACTGTGACATGAAGAGAGGGTGAGGTAGGTCAAGTGTGAGAGAGGGAGAGAGAGAGACGAACATCCTGAACACACTGACAAGCAGAGGTAGGTAGGGAGAGAGAGTGAGAGTGAGAGAGAGAGAGAGAGAGAGAGAGAGAGAGAGAGAGAGAGAGAGAGAGAGAGAGAGAGAGAGAGAGAGAGAGAGAGAGAGAGAGAGAGAGAGAGAGAGAGAGAGAGAGAGAGAGAGAGAACGGGGCAATATGCAAAGGGAGCAGGAGGGAGGGTGAAGATTACATAGGGGAGGGATGGGGGACCGATCAGGGGGTAATTGGGGTCAGGGTGGATGGTAGGCCTGAAGACATGAGCAAGTCATCTGCACACTGTGGATCTGTGTCCGTGCGTGTGAGTGAGTACGATAGGAAAAGAGAGGCAGAGAGAGAAAGAAAGAGAGAGGTAGAGAGAGAGCAAAAGATAGACCTATAACAGAGTATACCCACACCCACACAGATGCACTACACATAGTCTTGCTCAATCTTTCCTCCCTGTTCTCAGATGCGAGACACAAATTAGTGCATGTACATGACACATGATCACGTTCAGTTTACATTTTTGAAGTTCGCCGATAAGCGAGTCTGTTTGAACAGTCAAAGCGCCCACCGGGACTGGCCGGCTGTTAATGGTTCATCCAGGACGTGTCCAAGGACAGGGAGAAACATGTTCAGCCATGGCACCAGACTAGGATATAGGCTGAAGAATGAGTCACACAGACAGACAGACAGAGACAGACTGAGAGAGACAGATATAGAGATAGAGACGGAGAGAGAGAAATGGTTAAATCAACCAAGAGTCAAAAGAGAATAAAAGACAGAGTGAAAGAATGGGGTTTAGGCTATCATGACAAGGAGACCAGCAGGGAAAGATAAAGAATAATAAACACACATCTATTTATAAAACAAAAGAGGGAAAGAGATATGAAGACATTGGCTAGACCGACAGAGAGGCAGAGAGAGAGAGAGACACACACACACAGACAGATACAGAGCGAGATGCCGGGAATTAAGAGTACCGTACTGAAAAACAGTATTCGTGTGCAGGTCTATAATCAGCCTTGGGTCTCGGCCGTGTCACGTTGTAGATGGTGACACAGAGAGGGCTGCCATCTCCGGCGTGTGTTTCCTGTAGGAGGCGACAGCTCCTGACGGTCGGCCAGCTGTGGGCCAGGCCGCTCCTGCCTACCCACCAGCACACGCCGCTGGGACCAGTTTGCTCCATTTCATCTCAGCCGAACAAAACGTTCTTTTTTTTGTCCTTTTTTCCACGTAGAAAAATCCACTGAGAAAAGTGTTTTGGATGGAATAGCACAAAATAATAGAGTGTATAAAGTCCATTCTCATGCCGTATTCCAGTAAGATATTACACATTGCGGATGATTGACTGTTTATTTATAAAGGTGCATCCCCAAACATAAATATAGAATACACACATACAACATAAAGATAGAATCGCTTCGGGTTTACTTCCGTCACATACCACAGCTGTCCTGGAGATCTGTCTGGCAGCCCATTACTGGGGTGATTATTATTAAGCGACAGCCCTGGGGCAGACGTCTGCACACACGCTGGGACACCCACCGTCAGCGGCGTCACTACATCTGCTTTCACTTCATGTAAGACCACAAACTACAACCAATTACAATTCACGTCATTCTGATTAACAAGTTGGAACCTCCGAATGAAAAATATTCTTCTACCGAGAATAAATAGTATATGCCTAATACACGACCACACTACTTATTCAAAGTCAACATTTGCGTTGCAGGAAAATATGATCCTACTTTGCATATTAATATTTTGTATGCAACGGCTACTATGGTATTGCAGAGACGGCTGGAGGACAGTGCACAGCCCAGTTTGAGCGGCCATGTTCAGTCATCTTGTTTGCACTGGAGCGTGCTCAACAGAGGAGAAGAATCGATAAGGTGACCGTTAACACACAGTATCAGATCAATTAGGTGAATCAATTAGTTCATTTTAGTGCTCACCTGGGGCCCACAACTGTTTTTAATCTCCACATATCATTAGCACAACTGCCTTTATTGCATCGCTAGTGGATGAGATTCTGCAGGCTATTACACACTCATAATTACAAGTATTCATTGATCTGAGCTCTCTCTTAATGTCCACTCATGTTTGGTGGACCACTTAGAAGTATATTGTGGCAAGACCTACCTTTAAACCCTGGGCTGTAATCCCACACCATAGACTGTTTCTGATCATTGGAATAGAAATGTTGTTCTGTATTTAACAGCCAAATGACACACCATGTTCCACTGATAACACATTGATTTCCACACACTATTGCTGAGCTACAAAACTGAACTGTTTGATGTTGTCAACCACGACTTTTATTGAACTCTGCTGAGGTTGGGGGGAGCATCCTAATAGCATTGCTCCATATGAGCTACTTTTTATTTGAATTGATGATTTGATATGAATCCTCTCATGGTACCATGTGACTCAGCATGGCTAAAGCCAAGTGGTAGCAGAGAAGCTGCAACATTAGGTCGCTGGAAGCCATCAGTTGGATTCCTCTTTAAAGTCACATTTATCTACTTGATATCCTAGTTTGTGCGCTGACCTTTAGTTTTCCACTTTATACTCTGTTGACCATAACGCTCTATTTAGTATAATTCTTGGATGAACCTGTTGACAGCAGAAACCTCGATGTGATGCATTATGTTTTGACGTTGACATAATGTTAGACATCGATACATAAGTGGAGTTTATCATTCTTTATAACGAGTAATCCGGCTGTCTTCCATTTCCATTCATTAGACGTTGGTCATGAAACTACACACACGGTGCTGATGCAGCAAGTCTAGACAGAGACTGGAATTCATCCCCACCTTCCCTAAGTCCAGACATGAGCAGTGGATAACAGCTAAAGCTGAAAAGTAAGCCAACCAGTGGGGGAACCTTCTTCAGATTACGGTCATTCAGACCTGGTCTTGAAGCAGACGGTCTGTCTCAGTTGGCAACTGTGCCAGGCAAACGGTCAGCAATCATATTATTAGTAAATGATACACATCCAGACTCTGTGTGTGTGTGTGTGTGTGTGTGTGTGTGTGTGTGTGTGTGTGTGTGTGTGTGTGTGTGTGTGTGTGTGTGTGTGTGTGTGTGTGTGTGTGTGTGTGTGTGTGTGTGTGTGTGTGTGTGTGTGTTAAACCAGCAGTCTTGCATCTTGGATGCTTAGGAGGCTGATGCCAGCAGATTATGGAGACACAAATCTGCTAGTCTCCTCGAGTTTGACAAACAACAGTCTCTCTCTCTCCTCCCCCCCCCTCCCCCTAACAGCATGCTTGGCCTCACAATCAGTTATCATATTATCATCATTTAAAAGTCCATGGTAAAATGTGATGCAATTTTCATGAGCACTGCAATTCATATTAGTGAAGGCAGGATAGTGCACTATATGATTCATACTCATGAACATTGAGAGGTGGAAGTCGGTTAATGGCCATGTGACACCAAACACTTCACCTATTGAATGGGAACAAGTTCCCGGTCGATATGCTGCACGTCATCTCCAGATGCTAAATTCCTCTGCTAGCATCTAGAAATGTCAGTTAAAATTGACAGCACACACACACACACTTTACCTTGACGAACATCCTGAGAAGATATGACACCACATAACTCGCAGCCCGTCGCAAGGGACTGTAGAACAAAAGCATTTTTGCACTCTTTTTTTCCTTTTACTTAATTTAAAATTCAGACAGACTGCAGTTCACCGACATCTTGATCCATGTAATTAGTAACAGACGGGCTATAAAAGATGGGTTATAAAAGGCCTTGCACCTTATTGCACCTCCCCATTATTCTACAGAGCAGTGGTCTACACACCTACAAATGGTGCAGAAGACATGGGTAACCAAGTAACCAACAGTCGGATGTACAATCCCAGCCAAATCGCCTCGCTGTCTATAGGACCTCCTCCATATCCCACCCACCTATACACGCATAGAATTCTCTGCACTGCAGGGCTTTCGGAGGGAGAGCGGATATTTCGAGAAGAGGAGATGAAAGGTTGACAGGCAAGTGTAAGGTGGAGGCAGAGCAGCAGCCTGAGAACAAGAATACGCAGAGGAAAGGGGCGAGAGACACCAGTCAGAGAAAAGAAGATGATTGGGAGGAGAGGAGGAGGACGATGAATGAGAGAGGGAAGGAGAGAGAGAGAGAGAGAGAGAGAGAGAGAGAGAGAGAGAGAGAGAGAGAGAGAGAGAGAGAGAGAGAGAGAGAGAGAGAGAGAGAGAGAGATCTGCTGTGTTGAAGGTCACATTGTGAATTCATATTACACTTGAGCCCGTCTCACCCCTGCTTAGAAACTCGTTGACTTTCAATTGCTCAGCACAGCCTGGTATCCTCATAGTACGCCTATATGCACTCACTCTGCAGATAGGTGTGGACCGCGTAGCCCACATTGTCTGTGCATCCGCTATAATGCCCCATACTGTGACAGGGTGTCCAACCAGCCAAGCGTTAAAACGTCGCCCACCTTGCGATCGCAAGCACCGGTCCAAGGCAGTAGAAGCAACTCCTCAAGTCAAGCTATTAATAATATAATAAATAAACGAAAAATAAAAAAAACAAGAAGGACATTCTTACGAACGACGGACCTACCGTGTCTGAGTGCAAATCCTGCTGTTGACAGAGCCTGTAAAGAAAGGAAGTTTGTTCTTTGAGAAGGGTATGCCGCGTTGTGAGGAACACCGTGCCGCCGACGTTCAAGCGGACCCATTTCCCGCTGTTCCCCCCAGTGGGGTTGATCCCAGAGCCGTTCCCGATGCTCTGCGTTGCTATCCCGCTGGATTCAGTGGCGGTCGCCGTAGCGGTAGCCGTTGTTGTCGTGCTATCAGTTCCCTCGCTGTCTTTGTTGTTGTTATTGTTGTTGTTGTTGTTATTGTTGTTGTGGCCGTGGTGCGTCGTCTTCAGCATACCGACCTCTGATAAAGCATTTGGCACCGGTTCCCGTCTATCTTCTGTTGCCATTGGGGAAATTGTAACGGACACAAGTTGACGAAGACTGACGCGAATGTTGGCGTCCACAAGCTTCCTCCCGTTAAGGCAGGCGAGAATGCTCCGCCCTTTTCGGTCCAAACCATCGCCCGAACCAACCCGCCTCCGTATCAAGGACGTGTCCACGAATCTGGGTGTTGTAGTTTTCTTTGGGCGTGGTTCCTGCACCAGTCGATGCTTGCTTTAACATCTCTCATAGATCAACTCAGGCCAACACCCAGGTCAACTTAAGTTTATTTGTATTAGGTCAATTCATGGTCATTCATGTCACGTTTCTCCCTGACAATCAAAAAAGTTATTTCTGTTATGCAGCTCTTTGAATTGAACTTTTGTTATTGGACAAAATAGACCTTGACTATGCTACAACCTCTTCACTCTGCTAACTGCATAACCATATTTTGACAAATTCTTATACACCTTTGATCAAATACATGTTGTGCTAACGTGTCATTATAATAGTCTCACTTTCCGATAATAATATTAATAATAAATACAACAATAGGTATCCAGAGATACCCTCTGAATACCTAATTATTGTAATAAATACTTCCTATAAGAGAGTGCCTTGTGGAGTTAACAAGGGTTAAATAAGTACAGTGTTAAAGGGACGGGTGACACAGGTGATAGGAAGACATAGTATATACAGTATGCCTATACATAGATCCGCCATCTTAGTGCTTGTTCACCATCATCATAAGAGTAACAGCAACAGATGCTTGTACAGTATCTTTGGTCAAGAAGCATCAAGATGGCGGCATGAAATGTGTTTCAGGGACTTCAGATAACACGATAGAAACCCTTAACTACACCCATGTAGTTCTACGTCAGGGCTGGTGGAGAGTTGGCCGCACGGCGATAAAGGGGAAGTTGTAGGTTGGCGGTAGATCTTTATGCGCCGTGCCGTTGAACCATCGCCACGAGAACGGCCGCAGACCCCCCTGTGTGGTGGGACCGTTTATCACCTCGGCAACCAACTGTCGCGACATATGGTAGTCTGTTACCTGTACTGTGATGAAGAGAGAGTGAGGAGAGAGGCGTGTGTGTGTGAGTGGGGGGGGGTGGAGAGGTGGGGTAATTGTTCAATTAAAGTGTGCGTGTGAGTAATTACAGTGTGTGGAAGTGAGCGAGAGAGAGTTGGAGGAGGAATGAGAGAGGGATAGGTTACCAAAATAGCAATACATTGTCAAGACTGGCTTATAAATAATTGAGTTACACAGTATCTGACATTTAAAACTGTCCATGTCGCTTTTTGCCCTTTTGATTTTCTTTTACAACATGACCATTAAAAATAACAAAGGAAAAACACATCAATCCCGATAATAATAATAATAAAAATTCCTGAATGTTTAACAATGATAAATTCATCTGTGGAGTACTGAAGACTCCCTCAGGTGACCAGAGACATCATGACCCTGATCTCGGTAGGATAACAGTAACCTCTGACCTTTGTGTCATAACATCCACCTGGGCGCGCTCTGCGCAGCTTTAGGTCGTCACGGCAACAGATGGTTTTGCATGGATGTCCTCTGGTATAGGGATCACGCTTGTAGTCTGCAACAAAGGATGGACTGTTCCTACTCGTATACTGTAGCAGAACAACACACTGTACAAGGGCTAAAAATACACCACTCTTACAAGATGTTTTTGATAACACATACATGTATATATATATATATATATATATACATACATACATACATACATACATACATACATACATACATACATACATACATACATACATACATATAATTTACAGAAAATAACATGCAGGCAATAATATGCAGGCAAAAAAACAACTCAGACTTAAAATAATGCATATTTTTCTGGATGGTAACAGTAAACATGTCTCAAAAACATAGAAATATACGAGATAGTAATCATTCATTTCTTTTGGAAAAATAACTATAATCAAGAGCAACATAACTGCTTGGGTCAAAGTTTGTGGCGCCGAAAATAAAGTAAACAGAAAGCGAAAACTATAATGGAAAAAGACTGTGAGGATCATGTGAGTGAGAGCTTCCTGCCAGAGAACCAATGAGAGCCAAGCAACCAAAGCACCTACTGTTGTATCTCATCATGTGTTTCAGAGAGATCAAGCTAGAGACCCTGGACTGATCTCGACGCAGGATCTTTGCCCGGGGGCAAAGGTCATAAGAGAATTCCTCGCCGTATCTGCGCCACATCACGCCGTACCCGCTCAGGTTGTAGATGTCGGCGTGGAACGGCACATTGTACGACGGCCAGTAGCCTGTTCAAATATGTGTGGGGTAGAAGTCTCTTATTAGGGCGTCCTCTTTTAGATTAAGTTTAGGCACAAGTTTAACAACATTGAGTTGTACTGTTCTGTGTTGTACACAATATAATCTGTTGAGTTCCTTCTTCTGTTAAACACATCATCAAACACATTTTAATCAAAAGGACTTTTGCATGCATACAACTAGACTGCGGATATTGTCTAAAAACCCACAACCATACACCGGTTAGCCCTACACTACCTACCCCCCTGTCCTACCTCTGCGTAGGGCCTGGGTCTGGTCTGAATGGAGGACCTTCCCAGGGATCTGCTCCACAACAGTCAGGGCCCCGTCCTCCATGCTTCGGCCAAGGGACACCTTGTTCAGGTCCAACACCATGTACTGGCTGTTGTAGGTGCCTGGGATGCAGAGAAAGAGAAAGCAGGCTTGTTTAACACCACCTTAATTGTCTATACTATAGCAGAGTACACACTATTGCGTAATAGGCCTACATAACATACAGCTGTTGCATGACATAACCTGTCTATCGCCGACATAAGTGCGGCCCTCTCAAGCCCTTTGGGACTGGCAATCACAGTAACTGTAGCAGCCTTCCAAATAGATGTCCCTTAATCTGTTTAGAGGCCAGGAAGTGCTGTGCTCCAGGGCATGTTTTCCGGGACATATTCCCTCAGCGCTCCAGGCCAGGGTCGGACCCCTCATTCAGAAACAGGAAGCTATAGTGCTTAGAGTGTATGTGTTTAAGGGGAAGTGGGGGGGCGGACATTTCTGGAAGGATGCATGTTGTGTCAGTGCTTGGGTAATCAGTGTTAGAAACACACTTCACATGGCGTCCTATTCTCTAGCCTCCATAGCAACAAATGACCAAAGACCCAGGGCAGATGATGCATTTACATACACAAGGGTTACGGATTATAATAACAAGGAGAGGAGGAAGCGGAGATCTGGAGGAGAATCTGAAACTTGACATTTCCATTTTGATGGAAGTGCATTTTTAATGGGCTGGAATTACTTGTTGACTACTGAGTGAGTCATTTATTCGCTGTTGTTTCGGGATGATGATTCCACTTGTCTCCCCGTGTGCTGACTCAGCTCAAGATTAAGATCCCTCTCTCACACACACACACGCGCACACACACACAGACACGCACATGCACACACACACACACACACACGCGCGCGCGCGCACACACCTGAGTTGTAATTGGAGAAGACGCGGGCCCATTGCTCTCCACTGAGAGCCATGGCGTTGGCCAACCGCACCCTCTGCCAGGCCAGCAGAGAGTGAGGGGTGAGCAGGGAGAAGAGGGAGACGTTGAAGACCACGTTGGTGGTCTGAGTGACCAGGAGACCGCTACCCAGGAGGTAGAAGTCATCCAGGGAGGACAGCAGTCCTGTGGGGAATGACGCACAACAAAGGTTCAAAGTGCACTGTGGGTAGGGAGGCAAGGACCAGATCGGGGAGGATGAGATTAACTAGCAATTGTGTATAAAAAGTGAGGCACCGTTTTTTGGTGCTGCTTTTTGTCAACCATGCTCATCAATCCCTGTAATGATTGATTTTGATGCATGAACCATGAGCAGCATTAATGTCCAAGAAATGCTTAAAAATGTGTAGTTCGGAACAAGACAAATATATACAGGTGACTAACAAATACAGGTGAGGATTATACAATTATCTTATGCAAAAAAAGTACTTCCATTAACTGTTAGCACCTTTCAATAGAGGAGAGAGAGAACATGATAGAGAACGAGAGAGAGGGAGCCAGAGACCGAGAGACAGAGAGAGAGCGAGAGAGAAACAGAAAGACTGAGAGGGGAATCAGAGCCATGTATTATTTATTTTATTTTCTCTTTTGCACTTTAGCAGAATGTTACTCAGAGATTGGACTATACCGTTTATATACACTGTATAAACACAGTATAAACTAAGCTAAAAAGACAAATGTGTGTATACATTTTTTTTAACACATAAAAATGTAAGCAAGGTTGTTTAATGCCCGTACACATAAAACAAATATGTTACACAGGATGTATACATGTCGTCTGTGAATGTGCATGCGTGCAGGTACTTGTATGTGACTGGGTGTGTGCGTGAATGCATTTGTACCAGGGTAGCTGCTGAAGGACATCTTTGCAGCGGCTGTGTGTTGACCAGAGATCCGGAGGTCCCAGTGTTTGTAGATGCGCATGCTGGCAGCGTAGGTGAACCAGCTAGAGTGAGCAAAGAGCAGGTTCTCAAAGCCCGCCAGCACCTGGGACAGACACAACACACGGGAGGTATGGTACATTGTGTTTGTCTATGTGTGTATGTGTCTGCGTGCCTCTGTGTTTGTGTGTGCAAGTGCCTCTGGTGTGTGTGTTTGTGTGTGTCTGCCTGCTTCTGTGTTTGTGTGTGTGTGTGTGTGTGTGTGTGTGTGTGAGTGTGGGTCTGCGTGCTTCGGTGTGTGTTCCTGTATGTATGTGTGTGTGTGTGAGTGTATGTGCCTGCTTCTGTGTGTGTGTTTGAGCCTACGTGCCTGTATGTGTTTGTGTGTTGGGTGTGTGTGTTTGTGTCTGTGTGTGTGTGTGTGTGTGCACCCATGACATGCGGCACTGCATGAATGTCCACCGTTTGTATTCCAGTCCCCACACATTGCCCCCTCCTTCCTGAAGAGCAGGACAGGACGTGAAGCATCTCCTGCATCTCCAATTCCAATGGGACGCTCACACACACCCAACCACAGGACCTCACTAGGTCACCGATTACCGCCTGCCTGCTTTTCCCAAGCACTGTGCCTACCACTCAACCCCCGGGGGCCTGGAGGGGGGGGGGGGTTGGCCTGACCTTTATAAGAGCAGTGCAGTGGCCCATTCCTGGCATTCTCCACGGCCCCGTCCCCGCACTGGAGGACTTGGAGCGGGGAGTCAGGGCAGGGACTAGGTCCAACAGGTCCCCCATCCCATTCAGAAACTGTACCGCTAGAAGAGACAGCGGCTACAGGGGAGCGGAGGGGAGAGGGGGAGAACACAGGCGTGGGACAGAGAATACGAATGGGATGAGTCGATTTGAGGTTGATGATTCAGCAAGCGCATGCACAGGCACAAACACACACACACACACATACAATGGCCATATGGAAACTCTTGCTCAAAACAGACTGACATGCACAGACACACAATCGCACGTACGCACGCATGCACACACACGTACGTACGCACACACAGAAACACACACACACACCAAAAACCTCAAGTCCCACAAATTCAAGCCCAATACACGTGAACACACAATCAAGCATATTTAAGCACAAATACACAAAGGCAAAGACAATTAAACATGCAGCCACTCGCGCTGAAACATGCACACCTCCATTTGTTGGGTCTTCGACCAGTATGTAGCTCCGGCCTGCAGACCGTCCAACTGAGCAAGGATGAGTCCCATATGCCTCCACAAGATGTCACTGTTTCCCTTTAGTTTCACCTGCTCTCTGCTCCAGCAGTTCTGCTTGCTGTGATTAATAAGATGTTGGCGAGTAAGTTCCAGTTTTGTGTGATGCGTTTACTTTAAACAAATATATATTTTTTGAATATTTCGTACGTCCATAACGTTAACTAAGTAATTGACCGTTAAATTCACGCTTTCGTTCATTTTCCTCCATATACCTCAAAAAGCTTTCAACGGTATGAACCATTTCCTCGTCCTTTATCAGTTGTGGGTACATGTTGGAGTAGTGACTGAACATCTGTCTGAAACAAAGAAATTGTGATATTTTAAACGTCGATCCAAACGGTCTCCCCCAAATGCACATGGTCGCTGCACCGTGTTCGACCAGACCACTCACCTGGCCGTCAGGAAGCCCTCCAGGTAACCCGCCAAAAAGTAAGTGGTTTCATCGGTTTGTTTTTTTCCTCCGTACCCTGCACGGACTTCCAACAACCCCCACCCAGTCAGGAGGAGGGTATCATTATAGAACCCATAGGCACCCCCATCTAGCGTGTCCATCACCCCCTCCTTCAGAATTACACTTTTCTGGGCCTCGTTCCAGTACGCAGTAGCCTCTTGGAGATCTACCGTAAAGGATGATGATTAGAGTTGGATAACGATTATATAAGATTACATAAGATCACTAATCGGACACAAATACGTGCTTACGTGGCTAGCATGTTTCTAACAATGTAAACCGAGATACTGTGAAGAAAACAAAATTATATTCAATACAGTTGGCAACTAATGTCAAACTTTTCAAACAGATTCATCGTTCCAATTCAATCAATTATTTTAGTCACTTTAAAAATGAAAACGTTTATCACATTAGTACTTAAATTCTATAGGCCTACCATATGTGGTTAAAGCCTGCGAATAAACAGTTAACGAACTTATGAAAATATTTTTGGGAATAAAATGTAATAGAAATTGACCTGTACTTACGATTAGTGTGTACAAAAGCATAGAAAGCGAAAAACAACACACAACGTTCGACACTCTGCACCTCCATGTACATATCAGAGGAACATAGCCGTGTAGGGCTGAACTAATGATTTCCGTTCTTTCAAAAGATTACATTGCCTCGATCGACATAACGCGCTGATTAAGTGTTCTGTAGCTGTAACATTTGTTTTTGTTTTTGGTAATGTTCCTATCACTATTCAGAAACTATGTCCATGTTTCAGTGTGAGAGAAAGATAAAATAGTACCACCCCAGATGGGACTCGAACCCACAATCCCTGGCTTAGGAGCCAGTGCCTTATCCATTAGGCCCCGGGGCACGAACTAACCCTTCATTTATGGCTAATTTATATTTACATCAGAAGCCATAACGGAGTTTAGAGTCTCATTAAATTTCAAAGACACATGTTATTTTTAAAGTATTTATTTAATAAGCTACATAAGCAAACGTATAGATATATAATAACAGTTTAGATTGCTCGGAGATCAACCATGGTGATTTTCCGTTTCTTAGTTCACTACTATTGCTAACAAATAGGGGTATTCCCGTCACCGTCTTACAACATTTTACTTATATTGCAAATACCATAGCATACTCTCGAATAATACTGAATTCTGGAGTCATTTTATATATTGTGTATAGCGATGACTATTTGAAAACTTCATCGAATTAATTGCCTGCGTGTAAATGTAAAAGGCCTCTACTTTAAGTAATGGCATCGTCGCACATGCGCTGTTGTCGATGTGCTTCGCTGTTGATGTATTTTCTGTTGTAGAGGACATGTTCACTTTATTGAAACATTAAACACATTTCTAGGGCTAAATGGAGGTAATTGTATAGCATTATTCAACAACGTTTCAAGTAGGCCATCAGTGACAAACACCATTTTGTATTAAACTCCAGGTATGATTAGTTTATTCTGCAAAAAAAGCATTGTAGTTAGTTAGCCTAGCGCTATTTCAGTTATTCAAGTAAATGAACCCACTGGCTATTGTGTAACGTTTATTCTGTTTAGACATTCAAGAAATCGTTGACGAATATGCCGCTCTTTGGGAATACATTCACCCCAAAGAAAACCCCACCTCGAAAGTCTGCATCCTTATCGAACCTCCATACTGTAAGTGAATACTCCTGACTCCTGCAGAAACACATAATGTGCAGACGACAACGTTTTGACTTTAATTCGCTCTGGTTTTAGTTGGACCGGTCAACGAGGGAGGTGGAATTGGGCCTTGAATATGGGGTTCCGGTGATGAACATTGGAGGCCAAAGTTTAAAATTTGAAGAGGGGCAGTGGACTTCAGGTAATGACTATTTTGAATATCCATCTAGCCAAACCGACAATAACATGCACATCATCAACCAGTAACCCACCCTTGTCAATACAATACTAGAGATAATGAATTGCATATCTATTTTTCCCGCTCTGTTTCCTCATGTTGTATGCAGAGTCTGGCGGAACTGTGTCTAGCAAAGAAATGCAGAGGCTAAAGAAGAGGAATCTGCAGCTGGAAGAGGAAAACAACCTCCTCAAACTGAAAATTGACCTCCTGTTAGACATGGTGAGGATTTAGCAAAGACCTTAGACCCACCCTTGAGTCAAATAAGCACATGCAACAACCCCAATGTCTGCAGGCTATCTTTAGGCATCATTGAGAAATGCCACTAAATAGGCAAGTCTCCATCTCAACTATGCAAGGTGTACTTGCCCGGCCTTTATATATAGAACAGAGGTTCAGGAAGCAGCTGGGTAGCATCAAATAAACATTTGGTCATTGGCAGACACTTTTTTCCAAAGCTCCTTCAAAATAATTTCTAGAAAAATCGAGACCGGTAGGATGCTCTGCTTTTGTCTGGTAGTCTGCACTATCCTTCCTCACTATTCTGTGTTTCCAGCTGTCTGAAACCACGGCCGAGTCCCACCTGATGGAGAGGGAGTTGGAGGAGATGAAGATCCACCAGCGGAGGAAAAAATGAAACATCTGAAGGCTTGGAAATTACAACTCTATTCAACATTTGACTATTCAGAGTAGTTTCGGGATCAATGTAATGGAAATTGTCAATTTTATCCTGGGTCAGGATAACCTATACTGACATCTGTTCAAGGTTCATGGTTGTGTGTATTGTTTATCTAAAAGAAACATGTAGTTCAACAGCATTTAGGAACCAGTTTGCTGTCAAGTTTATATGATTCATTGGTGAGGTTTATATAAAGCCATATTTTTACTTGGTGGAAATAGTTAACAATGAGCCATCATGACAAAGGGGCATCTGGAATGTCCTGTGAGTTCTCGAATCTCTAGATTTGCCTTCTATTACTTTTATTATTGTATAGTCAATGTCGCTGATTGCATTCAAAGATATGTTTCATATTTATTTTCCACTTTAATAAAGAAATAGAGTTGGGGTTAACCCTAGCCCCAAACGTATTCAACAGATCTTTGGTTTGTACTTTTTGAACATTCATTGCGTTGAAATAATATTTTTGCATGGGTTTGTTGGGCAACAATCATACATTCTAACGTGGTGATTCAACATTTTATGATGCAACATTGCTTGTTTGTTTATTCCTCACAACGTCTGCTTTGAATTCTCTGGATGGTTAACATACCATAGTTA
>NC_079429.1:11140501-11162052 GCF_026213295.1 Gadus chalcogrammus
GAGAGAGAGAGAGAGAGAGATCTGCTGTGTTGAAGGTCACATTGTGAATTCATATTACACTTGAGCCCGTCTCACCCCTGCTTAGAAACTCGTTGACTTTCAATTGCTCAGCACAGCCTGGTATCCTCATAGTACGCCTATATGCACTCACTCTGCAGATAGGTGTGGACCGCGTAGCCCACATTGTCTGTGCATCCGCTATAATGCCCCATACTGTGACAGGGTGTCCAACCAGCCAAGCGTTAAAACGTCGCCCACCTTGCGATCGCAAGCACCGGTCCAAGGCAGTAGAAGCAACTCCTCAAGTCAAGCTATTAATAATATAATAAATAAACGAAAAATAAAAAAAACAAGAAGGACATTCTTACGAACGACGGACCTACCGTGTCTGAGTGCAAGTCCTGCTGTTGACAGAGCCTGTAAAGAAAGGAAGTTTGTTCTTTGAGAAGGGTATGCCGCGTTGTGAGGAACACCGTGCCGCCGACGTTCAAGCGGACCCATTTCCCGCTGTTCCCCCCAGTGGGGTTGATCCCAGAGCCGTTCCCGATGCTCTGCGTTGCTATCCCGCTGGATTCAGTGGCGGTCGCCGTAGCGGTAGCCGTTGTTGTCGTGCTATCAGTTCCCTCGCTGTCTTTGTTGTTGTTATTGTTGTTGTTGTTGTTATTGTTGTTGTGGCCGTGGTGCGTCGTCTTCAGCATACCGACCTCTGATAAAGCATTTGGCACCGGTTCCCGTCTATCTTCTGTTGCCATTGGGGAAATTGTAACGGACACAAGTTGACGAAGACTGACGCGAATGTTCGCGTCCACAAGCTTCCTCCCGTTAAGGCAGGCGAGAATGCTCCGCCCTTTTCGGTCCAAACCATCGCCCGAACCAACCCGCCTCCGTATCAAGGATGTGTCCACGAATCTGGGTGTTGTAGTTTTCTTTGGGCGTGGTTCCTGCACCAGTCGATGCTTGCTTTAACATCTCTCATAGATCAACTCAGGCCAACACCCAGTCAACTTAAGTTTATTTTTATTAGGTCAATTCATGGTCATTCATGTCACGTTTCTCCCTGACAATCAAAAAAGTTATTTCTGTTATGCAGCTCTTTGAATTGAACTTTTGTTATTGGACAAAATAGACCTTGACTATGCTACAACCTCTTCACTCTGCTAACTGCATAACCATATTTTGACAAATTCTTATACACCTTTTGATCAAATACATGTTGTGCTAACGTGTCATTATAATAGTCTCACTTTCCGATAATAATATTAATAATAAATACAACAATAGGTATCCAGAGATACCCTCTGAATACCTAATTATTGTAATAAATACTTCCTATAAGAGAGTGCCTTGTGGAGTTAACAAGGGTTAAATAAGTACAGTGTTAAAGGGAAGGGTGACACAGGTGATAGGAAGACATAGTATATACAGTATGCCTATACATAGATCCGCCATCTTAGTGCTTGTTCACCATCATCATAAGAGTAACAGCAACAGATGCTTGTACAGTATCTTTGGTCAAGAAGCATCAAGATGGCGGCATGAAATGTGTTTCAGGGACTTCAGATAACACGATAGAAACCCTTAACTACACCCATGTAGTTCTACGTCAGGGCTGGTGGAGAGTTGGCCGCACGGCGATAAAGGGGAAGTTGTAGGTTGGCGGTAGATCCTTATGCGCCGTGCCGTTGAACCATCGCCACGAGAACGGCCGCAGACCCCCCTGTGTGGTGGGACCGTTTATCACCTCGGCAACCAACTGTCGCGACATATGGTAGTCTGTTACCTGTACTGTGATGAAGAGAGAGTGAGGAGAGAGGCGTGTGTGTGTGAGTGGGGGGGGGGGGGTGGAGAGGTGGGGTAATTGTTCAATTAAAGTGTGCGTGTGAGTAATTACAGTGTGTGAAAGTGAGCGAGAGAGAGTTGGAGGAGGAATGAGAGAGGGATAGGTTACCAAAATAGCAATACATATGTCAAGACTGGCTTATAAATAATTGAGTTACACAGTATCTGACATTTAAAACTGTCCATATCGCTTTTTGCCCTTTTGATTTTCTTTTACAACATGACCATTAAAAATAACAAAGGAAAAACACATCAATCCCGATAATAATAATAATAAAAATTCCTGAATGTTTAACAATGATAAATTCATCTGTGGAGTACTGAAGACTCCCTCAGGTGACCAGAGACATCATGACCCTGATCTCGGTAGGATAACAGTAACCTCTGACCTTTGTGTCATAACATCCACCTGGGCGCGCTCTGCGCAGCTTTAGGTCGTCACGGCAACAGATGGTTTTGCATGGATGTCCTCTGGTATAGGGATCACGCTTGTAGTCTGCAACAAAGGATGGACTGTTCCTACTCGTATACTGTAGCAGAACAACACACTGTACAAGGGCTAAAAATACACCACTCTTACAAGATGTTTTTGATAACATACATACATGTATATATATATATATATATACATACATACATACATACATACATACATACATACATACATACATACATACATACATACATACATACATACATACATACATACATACATACATACATACATATAATTTACAGAAAATAACTGCAGGCAAAAAAACAACTCAGACTTAAAATAATGCATATTTTTCTGGATGGTAACAGTAAACATGTCTCAAAAACATAGAAATATACGAGATAGTAATCATTCATTTCTTTTGGAAAAATAACTATAATCAAGAGCAACATAACTGCTTGGGTCAAAGTTTGTGGCGCCGAAAATAAAGTAAACAGAAAGCGAAAACTATAATGGAAAAAGACTGTGAGGATCATGTGAGTGAGAGCTTCCTGCCAGAGAACCAATGAGAGCCAAGCAACCAAAGCACCTACTGTTGTATCTCATCATGTGTTTCAGAGAGATCAAGCTAGAGACCCTGGACTGATCTCGACGCAGGATCTTTGCCCGGGGGCAAAGGTCATAAGAGAATTCCTCGCCGTATCTGCGCCACATCACGCCGTACCCGCTCAGGTTGTAGATGTCGGCGTGGAACGGCACATTGTACGACGGCCAGTAGCCTGTTCAAATATGTGTGGGGTAGAAGTCTCTTATTAGGGTGTCCTCTTTTAGATAAAGTTTAGGCACAAGTTTAACAACATTGAGTTGTACTGTTCTGTGTTGTACACAATATAATCTGTTGAGTTCCTTCTTCTGTTAAACACATCATCAAACACATTTTAATCAAAAGGACTTTTGCATGCCTACAACTAGACTGCGGATATTGTCTAAAAACCCACAACCATACACCGGTTAGCCCTACACTACCTACCCCCCTGTCCTACCTCTGCGTAGGGCCTGGGTCTGGTCTGAATGGAGGACCTTCCCAGGGATCTGCTCCACAACAGTCAGGGCCCCGTCCTCCATGCTTCGGCCAAGGGACACCTTGTTCAGGTCCAACACCATGTACTGGCTGTTGTAGGTGCCTGGGATGCAGAGAAAGAGAAAGCAGGCTTGTTTAACACCACCTTAATTCTCTATACTATAGCAGAGTACACACTATTGCGTAATAGGCCTACATAACATACAGCTGTTGCATGACATAACCTGTCTATCGCCGACATAAGTGCGGCCCTCTCAAGCCCTTTGGGACTGGCAATCACTGTAACTGTAGCAGCCTTCCAAATAGATGTCCCTTAATCTGTTTAGAGGCCAGGAAGTGCTGTGCTCCAGGGCATGTTTTCCGGGACATATTCCCTCAGCGCTCCAGGCCAGGGTCGGACCCCTCATTCAGAAACAGGAAGCTATAGTGCTTAGAGTGTATGTGTTTAAGGGGAAGTGGGGGGGCGGACATTTCTGAAAGGATGCATGTTGTGTCAGTGCTTGGGTAATCAGTGTTAGAAACACACTTCACATGGCGTCCTATTCTCTAGCCTCCATAGCAACAAATGACCAAAGACCCAGTGCAGATGATGCATTTACATACACAAGGGTTACGGATTATAATAACAAGCAGAGGAGGAAGCGGAGATCTGGAGGAGAATCTGAAACTTGACATTTCCATTTTGATGGAAGTGCATTTTTAATGGGCTGGAATTACTTGTTGACTACTGAGTGAGTCATTTATTCGCTGTTGTTTCGGGATGATGATTCCACTTGTCTCCCCGTGTGCTGACTCAGCTCAAGATTAAGATCCCTCTCTCACACACACACACGCGCACACACACACAGACACGCACATGCACACACACACACACACACACGCGCGCGCGCGCGCGCGCACACACCTGAGTTGTAATTGGAGAAGACGCGGGCCCATTGCTCTCCGCTGAGAGCCATGGCGTTGGCCAACCGCACCCTCTGCCAGGCCAGCAGAGAGTGAGGGGTGAGCAGGGAGAAGAGGGAGACGTTGAAGACCACGTTGGTGGTCTGAGTGACCAGGAGACCGCTACCCAGGAGGTAGAAGTCATCCAGGGAGGACAGCAGTCCTGCGGGGAATGACGCACAACAAAGGTTCAAAGTGCACTGTGGGTAGGGAGGGAAGGACCAGATCGGGGAGGATGAGATTAACTAACAATTGTGTATAAAAAGTGAGGCACCGTTTTTTGGTGCTGCTTTTTGTCAACCACGCTCATTCTCTACAATCCCTGTAATGATTGATTTAGGCACGCCAAGTAAACACATGCATAAACACCATGCATGAACCATAAGCAGCATTAATGTCCAAGAAATGCTTAAAAATGTGTAGTTCGGAACAAGACAAATATATACAGGTGACTAACAAATACAGGTGAGGATTATACAATTATCTTATGCAAAAAAAGTACTTCCATTAACTGTTTATGTATGTTTAGCACCTTTCAATAGAGGAGAGAGAGAACATGATAGAGAACGAGAGAGAGGGAGCCAGAGACCGAGAGACAGAGAGAGAGCGAGAGAGAAACAGAAAGACTGAGAGGGGAAGCAGAGCCATGTATTATTTATTTTATTTTCTCTTTTGCACTTTAGCAGAATGTTACTCAGAGATTGGACTATACAGTTTATATACACTGTATAAACACAGTATAAACTAAGCTAAAAAGACAAATGTGTGTATACATTTTTTTTAACACATAAAAATGTAAGCAAGGTTGTTTAATGCCCGTACGCATAAAACAAATATGTTACACAGGATGTATACATGTCGTCTGTGAATGTGTGTATGCGTGCAGGTACTTGTATGTGACTGGGTGTGTGCGTGAATGCATTTGTACCAGGGTAGCTGCTGAAGGACATCTTTGCAGCGGCTGTGGGTTGACCAGAGATCCGGAGGTCCCAGTGTTTGTAGATGCGCATGCTGGCAGCGTAGGTGAACCAGCTAGAGTGAGCAAAGAGCAGGTTCTCAAAGCCCGCCAGCACCTGGGACAGACACAACACACGGGAGGTATGGTACATTGTGTTTGTCTATGTGTGTATGTGTCTGCGTGCCTCTGTGTTTGTGTGTGCAAGTGCCTCTGGTGTATGTGTGTGTGTGTGTCTGCTTGCTTCTGTGTTTGTGTGTGTGTGTGTGTGTGTGTGTGTGTGTGTGTGTGTGTGTGTGTGTGTGAGTGTGGGTCTGCGTGCTTCGGTGTGTGTTCCTGTATGTATGTGTGTGTGTGTGAGTGTATGTGCCTGCTTCTGTGTGTGTGTTTGAGCCTACGTGCCTGTATGTGTTTGTGTGTTGGGTGTGTGTGTTTGTGTCTGTGTGTGTGTGTGTGTGTGCACCCATGACATGCGGCACTGCATGAATGTCCACCGTTTGTATTCCAGTCCCCACACATTGCCCCCTCCTTCCTGAAGAGCAGGACAGGACGTGAAGCATCTCCTGCATCTCCAATTCCAATGGGACGCTCACACACACCCAACCACAGGACCTCACTAGGTCACCGATTACCGCCTGCCTGCTTTTCCCAAGCACTGTGCCTACCACTCAACCCCCGGGGGCCTGGAGGGGGGGGGGTTGGCCTGACCTTTATAAGAGCAGTGCAGTGGCCCATTCCTGGCATTCTCCACGGCCCCGTCCCCGCACTGGAGGACTTGGAGCGGGGAGTCAGGGCAGGGACTAGGTCCAACAGGTCCCCCATCCCATTCAGAAACTGTACCGCTAGAAGAGACAGCGGCTACAGGGGAGCGGAGGGGAGAGGGGGAGAACACAGGCGTGGGACAGAGAATACGAATGGGACGAGTCGATTTGAGGTTGATGATTCAGCAAGCGCATGCACAGGCACAAACACACACACACACACACACACATACAATGGCCATATGGAAACTCTTGCTCAAAACAGACTGACATGCACAGACACACAATCGCACGTACGCACGCATGCACACACACGTACGTACGCACACACAGAAACACACACACACACACACACACACACCAAAAACCTCAAGTCCCACAAATTCAAGCCCAATACACGTGAACACACAATCAAGCATATTTAAGCACAAATACACAAAGGCAAAGACAATTAAACATGCATCCACTCGCGCTGAAACATGCACACCTCCATTTGTTGGGTCTTCGACCAGTATGTAACTCCGGCCTGCAGACCGTCCAACTGAGCAAGGATGAGTCCCATATGCCTCCACAAGATGTCACTGTTTCCCTTTAGTTTCACCTGCTCTCTGCTCCAGCAGTTCTGCTTGCTGTGATTAAATAAGATGTTGGCGAGTAAGTTCCAGTTTTGTGTGATGCGTTTACTTTAAACAAATATATATTTTTTGAATATTTCGTACGTCCATAAAGTTAACTAAGTAATTGCCGTTAAATTCACGCTTTCGTTCATTTTCCTCCATATACCTCAAAAAGCTTTCAACGGTATGAACCATTTCCTCGTCCTTTATCAGTTGTGGGTACATGTTGGAGTAGTGACTGAACATCTGTCTGAAACAAAGAAATTGTGATATTTTAAACGTCGATCCAAACGGTCTCCCCCAAATGCACATGGTCGCTGCACCGTGTTCGACCAGACCACTCACCTGGCCGTCAGGAAGCCCTCCAGGTAACCCGCCAAAAAGTAAGTGGTTTCATCGGTTTGTTTTTTTCCTCCGTACCCTGCACGGACTTCCAACAACCCCCACCCAGTCAGGAGGAGGGTATCATTATAGAACCCATAGGCACCCCCATCTAGCGTGTCCATCACCCCCTCCTTCAGAATTACACTTTTCTGGGCCTCGTTCCAGTACGCAGTAGCCTCTTGGAGATCTACCGTAAAGGATGATGATTAGAGTTGGATAACGATTATATAAGATTACATAAGATCACTAATCGGACACAAATACGTGCTTATATGTGGCTAGCATGTTTCTAACAATGTAAACCGAGATACTGTGAAGAAAACAAAATTATATTCAATACAGTTGGCAACTAATGTCAAACTTTTCAAACAGATTCATCGTTCCAATTCAATCAATTATTTTAGTCACTTTAAAAATGAAAACGTTTATCACATTAGTACTTAAATTCTATAGGCCTACCATATGTGGTTAAAGCCTGCGAATAAACAGTTAACGAACTTATGAAAATATTTTTGGGAATAAAATGTAATAGAAATTGACCTGTACTTACGATTAGTGTGTACAAAAGCATAGAAAGCGAAAAACAACACACAACGTTCGACACTCTGCACCTCCATGTACATATCAGAGGAACATAGCCGTGTAGGGCTGAACTAATGATTTCCGTTCTTTCAAAAGATTACATTGCCTCGATCGACATAACGCGCTGATTAAGTGTTCTGTAGCTGTAACATTTGTTTTTGTTTTTGGTAATGTCCTATCACTATTCAGAAACTATGTCCATGTTTCAGTGTGAGAGAAGATAAAATAGTACCACCCCAGATGGGACTCGAACCCACAATCCCTGGCTTAGGAGGCCAGTGCCTTATCCATTAGGCCACTGGGGCACGATACTACCCTTCAATTTATGGCTAATTTATAGTTAACATCAGAGCCATAACGGATTTTAGAGTCTCATTAAATTGCAAAGACACATGTTATTTTTAAAGGTAATTTAATTTAATAAGCTACAAATAAGCAACGTATAGATATATAATACATTTTAGATGGCTTCGAGATCACCATGGTGATTTTCCCGTTTCTTAGTTCAAACTACTATTGCATACCAATAGGGGTATTCCGGTCACCGTATTACACATTTTACATTATATGTGCAAATAAACCATAGCATACTCTCGAATAATACTGAATTCTGGAGTCATTTTATATATTGTGTATAGCGATGACTATTTGAAAACTTCATCGAATTAATTGCCTGCGTGTAAATGTAAAAGGCCTCTACTTTAAGTAATGGCATCGTCGCACATGCGCTGTTGTCGATGTGCTTCGCTGTTGATGTATTTTCTGTTGTAGAGGACATGTTCACTTTATTGAAACATTAAACACATTTCTAGGGCTAAATGGAGGTAATTGTATAGCATTATTCAACAACGTTTCAAGTAGGCCATCAGTGACAAACACCATTTTGTATTAAACTCCAGGTATGATTAGTTTATTCTGCAAAAAAAGCATTGTAGTTAGTTAGCCTAGCGCTATTTCAGTTATTCAAGTAAATGAACCCACTGGCTATTGTGTAACGTTTATTCTGTTTAGACATTCAAGAAATCGTTGACGAATATGCCGCTCTTTGGGAATACATTCACCCCAAAGAAAACCCCACCTCGAAAGTCTGCATCCTTATCGAACCTCCATACTGTAAGTGAATACTCCTGACTCCTGCAGAAACACATAATGTGCAGACGACAACGTTTTGACTTTAATTCGCTCTGGTTTTAGTTGGACCGGTCAACGAGGGAGGTGGAATTGGGCCTTGAATATGGGGTTCCGGTGATGAACATTGGAGGCCAAAGTTTAAAATTTGAAGAGGGGCAGTGGACTTCAGGTAATGAATATTTTGAATATCCATCTAGCCAAACCGACAATAACATGCACATCATCAACCAGTAACCCACCCTTGTCAATACAATACTAGAGATAATGAATTGCATATCTATTTTTCCCGCTCTGTTTCCTCATGTTGTATGCAGAGTCTGGCGGAACTGTGTCTAGCAAAGAAATGCAGAGGCTAAAGAAGAGGAATCTGCAGCTGGAAGAGGAAAACAACCTCCTCAAACTGAAAATTGACCTCCTGTTAGACATGGTGAGGATTTAGCAAAGACCTTAGACCCACCCTTGAGTCAAATAAGCACATGCAACAACCCCAATGTCTGCAGGCTATCTTTAGGCATCATTGAGAAATGCCACTAAATAGGCAAGTCTCCATCTCAACTATGCAAGGTGTACTTGCCCGGCCTTTATATATAGAACAGAGGTTCAGGAAGCAGCTGGGTAGCATCAAATAAACATTTGGTCATTGGCAGACACTTTTTTCCAAAGCTCCTTCAAAATAATTTCTAGAAAAATCGAGACCGGTAGGATGCTCTGCTTTTGTCTGGTAGTCTGCACTATCCTTCCTCACTATTCTGTGTTTCCAGCTGTCTGAAACCACGGCCGAGTCCCACCTGATGGAGAGGGAGTTGGAGGAGATGAAGATCCACCAGCGGAGGAAAAAATGAAACATCTGAAGGCTTGGAAATTACAACTCTATTCAACATTTGACTATTCAGAGTAGTTTCGGGATCAATGTAATGGAAATTGTCAATTTTATCCTGGGTCAGGATAACCTATACTGACATCTGTTCAAGGTTCATGGTTGTGTGTATTGTTTATCTAAAAGAAACATGTAGTTCAACAGCATTTAGGAACCAGTTTGCTGTCAAGTTTATATGATTCATTGGTGAGGTTTATATAAAGCCATATTTTTACTTGGTGGAAATAGTTAACAATGAGCCATCATGACAAAGGGGCATCTGGAATGTCCTGTGAGTTCTCGAATCTCTAGATTTGCCTTCTATTACTTTTATTATTGTATAGTCAATGTCGCTGATTGCATTCAAAGATATGTTTCATATTTATTTTCCACTTTAATAAAGAAATAGAGTTGGGGTTAACCCTAGCCCCAAACGTATTCAACAGATCTTTGGTTTGTACTTTTTGAACATTCATTGCGTTGAAATAATATTTTTTGCATGGGTTTGTTGGGCAACAATCATACATTCTAACGTGGTGATTCAACATTTTATGATGCAACATTGCTTGTTTGTTTATTCCTCACAACGTCTGCTTTGAATTCTCTGGATGGTTAACATACCATAGTTCATCCAGGAAAACGTTTTTTTGTATTACTACACCGGTTTATGTTGGCATGCTTTACCCAGTGTATGTGTGTTTCGGATGTTGAGGACTATTGTAAGTGGTCTATATAAAATCACCCGTAGCCTAATCGAAACCGGACTGTTATTTTTTTTGTAGAATTTGCAACAAGCTTGTGAGTTATCGTGTATCTGTTTATTTCACCAAAGGTCGAGTACATTTATTTATCCAAAAAATATACATCGTGCTTCTATTGGCTGAATATTGTCCCACGGCGCTGGTGTCACCGATCTCTCCGGAAGCGACTGCTGAAGGCTACTGGCAGCGGGAGACACGAAGGCGGCACTCTCTTGTCTTTCTTCCGAAAATACGTTAGCGATCGTCAGTGGACCGCAAAAACCCGTTCCACTATTTAGAAAGTCAAGATCTGATTGTAGACATGCCACGAGGCGGTAAGTATTTGCCAACAATACTTGGGAAAAACATTGACGTGCTAGGTTCTTGGTGAGCTAGCAGCTAAGCTAAACCTGTTAGCTAGCTAACCGGCAAGTGAGTCACTATAAAAGTGTTGCAATCACTATTGGCTGAATAACTCCCGTTACTTGCATGTCGGAGAGTTATGCGCTGGCGTCTGTTAGACATTATGAAAATATATTTGGCATGTGCATGAACAGCTGTATTACCACATCCAGAAGCACCATGTGGACTACAGAGGCCGCACCGTCAAAAATTCGGGTAGAGACAAGTGATCCAACGGGATGTCAGTGGTGTCTGAGTCGGGAATGCAAGAAAACGATTGTAAACCCAAACGTAGATCACTGATTGACTCGGTCATCGAACACATTGCGGCACACCAGCTGCTCGTCTCCACTCTTGTGAATTCTCTAATATTGGCTAGCGCAGTGAACGTCATTTGTGACTCACCTCCCAACTGTTATCGTGTTCTGTGTTGCAGGAAGAAAGGGCCACAAGGGCCGGGGAAAACAGTTTAGCAACCCTGAAGAGATTGACCGACAAATGCGAGTACAGAGAGAGTTGGTGAGTCAATAAAAAATGCACAAATTTGACGCATTGCATGTTGAAACATCCTCAGGTCTGTTGTTGACTCGTGTTTTTTGGGTACTGTAGGAGGCAAATGGCGGAGCCGAGAAGGAGGAATCTGCCGGGTCAGACGAGGATAGCAGCAGCGACGAGGACCTTGTAAGTTTTGCGGCAAGGGGCTTGTGTTTGTACGGTGTTATTAAACCACATGGAACGATCTATAGTTCAATTTCAGAATGTAATCTCTAGATTGTTCAATTAGTTGGTTTATACTGAATATTTTGCCATACTGTTGTAGTTGTATAGATTATCTGTACTACTGTGGCTGCATAGTTGTATAAGAAGCCCATGGGTATTACAAATCTGACTACCAACCAACCATTCACTGTCGCCAATGGAAAATAAACGTTTTCTATCGTCATAGCAATTTCCATTACGAGAGGGTAAAACTTTCAATTTACATTGCTTTATATTAACTCGTTCTGACAGTCAAAGAAGAAGAGCGGCGTGGAAGGACTCATAGAGATCGAGAACCCCAACCGCATTTCCCAAAAGAACAAGAAGGTTACGGAAATCGACATTGAAGCTCCGAAAGAGCTCACACGCAGGGAACGGTAGGAGCACACACTTTCACACACGCTCACTTGCCTATAAGTACTACTTTATTATTCCGATCATACGGACGATGCATATTAAGGAGTGCATCAGCCGTTTTCTTAATAACGTTCCTGTCTGTGTGCCTCTGTATCCACGTGGCCCTCCCTTTTCAGAGAGGAGATTGAGAAGCAGAAGGCGAAGGAGCGCTACATGAAGCTCCACCTGGAGGGGAAGACGGAGCAGGCCAGGGCCGACCTGGCCCGCCTAGCCATCATCAAGAAACAGAGGGAGGACGCCGCCAAGAAACGGGACGAGCTTAAGAAAGGTGAGGGGGAGGTGTCACCTGCTGTTGCTGTGGGATACAGGTCACCGAGTGGGTGGGTCATGCTATATCCATAACCTCTGTTTAACTTTTGAATCAACTGTTAAATGCTTTTTAAAGAGACTCGACCATCAGAGTTACTCTAAAGTCTGGAGTCTCTTTTTTTAACCTATAACAAAGGCACAGACCTCTATGGTTTGTTTACAAAGTTGTTCTTTTTTTTTTGGCAATGTACAAAGAGGCTCTTATGGTTAGATATATTGAAATGCATATTTTAGTCGACTCTGAACATTGTATGTTGCATTCTGTTATACGCTGTCATTAATGCCATGTCTTACTTTCTCTCTCTTTCTGTTTTGGTCCAAAACAGATACAGACGAGTCGAAGGCGAAGCGCTAACCCCGGGACACATCAAGAATTGACAGGAACAGCCGGCTGAGAGGGACGGAGGGAAGGAAGAGAGAGGGACGGAGGGAAGGGAGAGAGAGATCGGAGATGGTGTACCAATACAAGGGGAGGTGTCTGCTCAGGTTGTCCTGTCCCTCCCCCAAAAATATATATCAACCAGGGAGATGAAAGTTGAGCCTCCCAGGCAATGCAAAGCGGAGCGGGGTGAATAAAGGGAGGGATGGGTCGAATGGAGATGGAGAGAAGTGGAACACCTGGGATGCCTTTTCTTTTGTTGCTTTTTTCCTTTTGGGTTTTTTCTATTTTAAAATAACGGTCGCTCAGAATGTTGAGAGATGACGATGGCAGGTGTTCCAGGGGCTTGTGGCGTTCCTCGCTCGCCGTCCTCGCTCACCAGGGTCACCCATTCTTAAAGCTGCTGGAATTCTTCCTTTCCTTTCGATCCATCACATTTCCTTTTTCCCTATTCTTTTTTTAATACGTGGTCCGCTGCATGGTCGGATGACCCTTGGGTGACGGGTGAAGAGCTTTTGTAGCCCCTCCCGTCTGTTCTGGGGGATAAGGGATAGGGATATGATGGATACATGTATAGAGGTGTTTGGTATTTCTTGGCTTATTCCATCCAAGGTGGCACGCGTCTTTCTTAAAGCACAGTGCTGTAGCAGAGATGGATGCATGCAAGTCTATCTCATCTTTTGAAATGTTTAGGCCCAATCCCATTTCTATCCCTTACCCCTCCCCCTTGTTTTGAAGGGGGAAGGGGAAGGGGGAAGGGGTAGAAATGGGATTGGGCCTTAGTCTGTCGCCATCACCACCACCACTGCCCTTTTTGCACATGCCCTTTGGTGCGAACGTCACATGTTGGCTATTTTGGCTCCAAAGGGTGATGCTAGTGGATCCCAACTACCGCGTTGGTAACTGAGCAGCAGACCGGTTCCTAAAGGCGTTTTATGGCTCATAGCTGGGCCACTGCTGCTTGTCCTAGACTATTAATGTTGTGATCACCGTCCCATGTAAACACCAACAAACCCTCAACAAGACATCCAGATCCTATGGAAGGGTACATAGTAGGAGCACTTCATTTCGCTTCCCCAAATTGTCCTGAATCGTTTGATATGCGGCCAAAATTAACATAATTTACACATAAGACGACATACTTTTATAATTTGGGTAGTTATTATTTCAATGGAAAATCAAAAAACTGCAAAAGAAGCCGCTCCTGTCTGACATGCCTTCGTGACCTTCGTTTCGACCTTTGTTTCTCCTTGGCCTCGTCTTCTTAAACAGACTGGACCAGGGACATCGACGCCTTGGAACGTTTACTGAAGACCAACTCACTGTCTCTCTCGGGTAGCCAAATGCCATGGTCAGACTATATATATCTATAGGCGTTTATCTGGAAAGCCCTGAAGAGGAAAGCCATGTTCTCGTGGAAATTGCTGAAAGAATAATCTCCTCATTAGTATATTGGTAAAACCATACAGTGTACAAAAATAGCCACAGTGTTTTTAAATCTCTCCGAGACTGAAATTACTTGTTCAATTTTTTTTTTCATGTTATACATTTTGATTTAAATAAATACATTGATAGATACATTACTGTCTTTGTTTTTTTGTTTTTTATCTTTGCTAATGTAAGGTCTGTAAGGCCTATGATGGTTTGGACAATTCTTATTGAGTTTTTATAGCGCACATAAAATGATGATGGAATTACCCATTTACCATTTAGCCCGGGACGGATTAACTATATGGGCAACTGGTGTCCAGGGGCCAAAGGTCGCTAAAAGGCCCAGAGCACACGCAGCATTTGTAAGATCTAATAGTACGTGAACTTACTGTCCCCCGCTGCACTACTCACAGTGCGACATGCTGCGAACTGACGGACCCAACAATTACGCGTGAAAAATGGGAGGATAGTTTGGTGAGAGCACCAAACGAAGTACTGTTACTTTTAACAGTAGGCATTTGTGCATATGTGAATTATGTTTTGTCTCTATTTAACACCACTTGAAGCATTGAATAGTTAGGCCTGCTCTAAATTACGCCTCTGTATTGAGTTCTATAAAAAAGTTATTGAACATAACTGATCATTAAGATGCACTTGATGATGATGGCCAATGCGGTTACGTTTTTTGGGATCATGTAAAAATGTAAGCATCTTATAAAATAAATATTAACCAAACCTATAATAGAAAGTCTCAAGGAATGACACAATAGAGCAGTTTGCAAATGGTGATATATCACATCTACACAGCAGTGAGTGAGCTTGTTAGTTATTCTTTAACTGTCGTGAGTCATTTTGTGCGTCTTTTCTATTGCACGTTTCCCCTTTACCACTTGAGCGCAGCACTGAGTCAAAAGTAAACGGTGGTGTCTGTGGATAGCACAGCACAAACGTACCAGCATGCCAGACCCAGTCGTGCCATGCAGGTGAAGTTCAAAGATTAATTTAGTAGTATAGCATAAGAGCAGCCCCATAGCAACCCTATTATAAAATGCATGCTAACACGTCTACCACAGGCCAACTAACAAAGGTATTTTTGGTCGCTTGTTTAAAAGAAGTAAAACTCTCGTTCAGTATAGCCATCATCATGCTATCGCCTCATTATTAACACAGCCAATTGTTCATCAACTATCAGCAGCAACAGCCCTCTGGCCCCAAAGAGCACAGATTCGTTTCCTCATTTAGATTTTCACATCCAGCTTATTCTCTTGCAGAGAGACACTCACAGAGACGGCGTTGTAGGAGTTTTTCTCGAAAACACACTCCTGAAGCGCACAACGTCTGTGGACACAATCATCACTAACTTTTAGCCCCACAGTTTCAAGCATAGGGTAGTGCAGTGCCAAAGCAACCCTTACTGTAGTAAAGAGACAAGTAAAGAATCATGTATTTTGGTTCATCTTTTGAAATCACCCCAAGGTTACTAGCTGCATGGTTTAATAACGACAAGCTCAATGTTCTATTGTTCAACCTAACAAGCCTTGCTACCCATTGATGCTTTATAAGTATGCCTATCCTAACTTTAGATGTGTGCTTACTTCCACATTGAACAGCAAAGCTATGCAGCCATTGCATATGAAATCTCTCTCTCTCTCTCTCTCTCTCTCTCTCTCTCTCTCTCTCTCTCTCTCTCTCACCCCCCCCTGCTCTAGCTGATGTATCTCATCTGTTGAAACTTCCTCATTCTGTGTGATTCCTGCGTGCTAGTGGAGGCATGAGTGCACTTCTGAGACCACAGAAAAGCGTTTTAAAAAGTTACAGGGGATTTCAAAGCAAAACGCTCGGTGCCCAGGCCAAGACCCCAAAGCAGACGACCTGCTCCTACGCCTTTCTGATGCATTAGTAGGTTGTCTGGGCCCCGCGGTGGAGGACATTTTGAAGCCCATTTTACCGCCGGTGGCAGAGGGAAGGAGAGGGAGAGAGAGGGAGAAACGACCAGGCAGTTGGTGGTTTTGGGTCAACTGCAAGTATGCTAAATATACTGAAGCAGCTGGGCTCCGGTGGGAGGTACAGTACGATCACTACAGCTACACGCTAGTTATAATTCATTTAAATGTATAAATCATCATCATGAGTTCGTCTGGATTCAGGTTGTTAGACACTATTTCAAGATATTGTGTGTCATAAAGTATCATTTCTTTGAAATGATGGCTCTCCAGATATTACTTTTGTTCATATACATTTTGTTCTACTTGGCTCATTAACTATAATTGTCGGTGACCTTTTAAAATTGTATTTGACTAAAGCATTACTGTTGCCTCAATGAGGTTCTTTGTTCTTGGAGGTGTGTCTGTGTTCACGGTCTGTGAGTTCATCAAAAAATCTAAAATACTGTTTGAGCATGGAGAGTATGAACGACTTTGAGGCGCGAAGCTCATGAAGCCCAGCTCAGTACATGACGTGTGGAGTGTGGTCTGGTAGGCATCATTGACTCATACGATGCCAGAACCCTGCAGCTGCAAGAGCACAGCATCCATTTGGCACGCTTCCTTCTTATCACTTTCATTTCACTCAAAATAAGTTTGTTTATTTGGACAAAGAAACGCAGTAACATTACACAACGTAGTTGTGTGTGTGTGTGTGTGTGTGTGTGTGTGTGTGTGTGTGTGTGTGTGTGTGTGTGTGTGTGTGTGTGTGTGTGTGTGTGTGTGTGTGTGTGTGTGTGTATACATGCACACAACTATGTTTGTGTAATGTAACTGCGTTTCACACACACACACACACACACACACACACACACACACACACACACACACACACAAATAAACACACAATGTTCATAAAGACACAAAAGACAAAACAACCAGCGTGTTGACAGGCTACTCATAGAACATTTGTGTTTTACTGCTAGACTGAACATTGAAATAACAGGAGGCATGGGGAAAAGTGAAACGAGATTGATTTGAAAAAAGGGAAGTATATAGTGTTTCAAAGATGATAGGATCCCCTCATACTATTTGTTTTGAGTCATTCGATCTCGTGCCATATACTTTGTGTAATTCATCCACACACACACACACACACACACACACACACACACACACACACACACACACACACACATGACATAGCTCTGCGCATGTCGTAAATGTTCGTATACCCCTAATGATTTGAATATCAACAGGTCACAAGATGCCACAGACCTTCTTCCTGAAATTCTGGTTGTGGTGAGGACTACTTGATATTGTCCATTGTTTTATATAGCTCCCAATTTCCATTACCTTTATTTCTCGCATTCCACGTCACTTTGCTAATGAATACAACTAATACCTTACTACTTTGTTGACAGATTTAGTTTAATATCTCCCATAACATTGCATATACCTGTTGTTTAACATACTTTTTTTTGCATTGAGTTTAATCAATGTGCAATTTGAATCGTTAGTGGCGCTGTTTCAGTTGCTGCCCCATGACATTATTCAGTGACCATGACATCATTTTCTATTGGTCAATTAAGTGTATTTCCCTGATTGGATGCAGGTGGAGCAGCGGGTGGAGCCGGCCAAGAAAGCATGTCAGGTCCTTCATAAGAAACTCCACGGCTGCTTACAGAGTCCCACCGGCCTTGAGGCTGAGAAACGCATGGTATGACACTCACCTGTACGGCACTCACCTGTACTGTACTCACCGTTACTGTACTCAACGGTACACTCACCATTACTATCCTAACCTGTGCTGTACTTACCTGTACACTCACCAGTACTATACTTACCTGTATTTTACTCACCTGTACTGTACTTACCTGTACTGTACTTATCTGTGTTGTACTAACCTATAGACTCACCTGTACTGTACTTATATGAACACTCACCTGTACTGTAATCACCTGAACTGTACTCATCTGTACTGAAGTTCTGATTGTACCTGTTATATGACTTGACGTGACATAGATACATGTTCAGAATGCGAGGACAAAGCTTAAGATTCAACTAATATAACATAATTTCCTTCATTCTGAGTTCAAAGTTAGCTATGTATTCTCAATCAAACAAAAATGAGCAACACCAATATAGCAAATCAAAGAAAAAATAAATGAACAAATCAATGAGATATTTCTACCAATGCCTTGCAAGTAGGTGAAAGACAAAGCTGAGCTGGGTTGGGGGTGTCCTCACTGGGTTGGCCCTCCCGCTTGTGTACCATCAAAGCCCTGGTAGTGAAACCTGCACGTTTTTGCCCTCACACGGATTTGACTATGACTCACCTGTACAGAGAGGAAAGCTTCCTCCCTCTCCCTCCAAGACTCAACAGTCCTTCCTTTCACTCTCTACTTCTATCTCATCTTTTTTTGTTGCATATCACATCACAATTTCTCTCCCATTCTCTCTCTCTCTCTCTCTCTCTCTCTCTCTCTCTCTCTCTCTCTCTCTCTCTCTCTCTCTCTCTCTCTGTATTTACAGAAAAAGCTGCCATTAATGATGCTTTCTGTCAGCATGGCAGAGAGCCTGAAAGACTTTGATGCAGAGTCCTCTATGAGGTATATCTATCTATCTATATCTATCTATCTATCTATCTATCTATCTATCTATCTATCTATCTATCTATCCATCCATCCATCCATCCATCCATCCATCCATCCATCCATCCATCCATCCATCCATCCATCCATCCATCCATCCATCCATCCATCCATCCATCCATCCATCCATCCATCCATCCATCCATCCATCCATCCATCCATCCATCCATCCATCCATCCATCCATCCATCCATCCATCCATCCATCCATCCATCCATCCATCCATCCATCCATCCATCCATCCATCCATCCATCCATCTATGAATCTATCTATATATCTCTCCTCTTATGAATCTATCTCCCTATCTATGAGTCTATGTGTACATTGCTCTTCATGTGTGTATCAGGAGAGTTTTGGAAATGTGCTGCTTCATTGAGAAGATGCTGGCCAACATACGGGCCGACTTTGAGATGAAAGTGGAGAAAGAGGTTCTGGAGCCACTCAATAAACTCAGTGATGTAAGAATGCCTCACAATGCTTACCGTAGGCCGTCAAGAGATAATTTTCACTCTTAACATTTGATGTTTGTAAAATACTCAAGAGGTCACTCATTTGTTCATCCTCAGGAGGATTTGCCAGAGATTCTTAGGAACAAGAAACAGTTTGCCAAACTGACGACAGATTGGCAAAATGCACGTCACAAGTATGTTGGGTTAACACGTATTGTTAACGTATATATATTTTGACCCAAGTACATAGCAGCTAACTGCAATGGTTGTGTGTGTGTGTGTGTGTGTGTGTGTGTGTGTGTGTGTGTGTGTGTGTGTGTGTGTGTGTGTGTGTGTGTGTGTGTGTGTGTGTGTGTGTGTGTGTGTGTGTGTGTGAGAGAGTGTGTGTGTGTGTATCTGTGCCTCGTCTTGGTCTCTGTATTTGTCTCTGTCCGTATGAACATGCGTTTGTGCGTGTGTACATGTGTGTGTGTTCAGGTGTCAGACCAGCAGCGGCCCTCAAGCGAAGCAGGAAGGACTGAGGGAGGAAGTGGAGGAGGCCTGGAGGAAGTTGGACAACATTAAAGTAAGAGCAGTTATCACTTTAACCAGCTTCAACAAAATACAGCGTGACTGGCACGCTTGAGTTGAGTGCATCGAATCAACTATTTCCCCATATACGTTTTTATTGAGTAGTTAGGAATCTTGGGCATAGATGCCTACAGAGATTAGTATGTTTATTTGATTTAATTGTGGAAATGAAACCAATCCATAAATCATGACCATTGTATAACAGGTATATCAGGTTCAATTCTATTTTTTAAGGTTGTTGTTCTTTTGTGTGTTAAGGACGAGTACTCCGCCGACTTGTATCACTTTGCAGCTAAAGAGGACGACTATGCTAACTACTTCATCAGCGTGAGTTGGTTTCGTAAGATGTGGTGTCTGGTCTATTTTTGGTTTCACAATATCAAATTGTGCTCAGTGCTTAGTTTTATCCATTGTAGAAGAAGAGAAATACAATACAAACCCATGTTACCCAGCACTATCAGAAATGGTTTACACTTTATCAGTCTGTTATCTTATTTAGGATGACATTATATTAAGCTATTATACTTGTAACTATTTGATTGTAGTTGTTGCAACACCTGCTACTAATTTTGCATTTTTGACGTCTGATTCAGCTGTTGGAGCTACAGGCAGCTTACCACAAAAGTTCCCACGAGTTCCTACAACAAAACATCAAGGAGCTCAAAGATAACCATAGCCACAAAGGTATAGTTTATAGTCTGTTAAAGATCTATAGCTCAATGAACTTGAGTATCATAATGTCATGTTTGTGTGTGTGTGTGTCTTTGTGGGGACATTTCAGTATGAACATATTTGTGTTCTGTTGGTGTTTGTGTGTGTGTGTGTGTGTTTGTTTATGTGTGTGCATGTGTGTGTGTGTGTGTGTGTGTGTGTCTGTGTATGCATGTCTGTGTGTGTGTGTGTGTGTGTGTGTGTGTGTGTGTGTGTGTGTGTGTGTGTGTGTGTGTGTATGCGTGTGTGTGTGTGTGTGTGTGTGTGTGTGTGTGTGTGTGTGTGTGTGTGTGTGTGTGTGTGTGTGTGTGTGTGTGTGTGTGTGTGTGTGTGTGTGTGTGTGTGTGTCTGTGTCTGTGTGTGTGTATACATGCAGATCCTCTGCAGATGGTGTCTAACAACAAGGTGTTCGGGGAGCCGCTCCTCTCCCACCTGGCCGCCGGCCCCCGGGAGATCGCCTCGCCAATCCAGGAGTGCGTCCACATGCTGCTGAGGACCGGCATGAAGGAGGAGGTACTGGTCCTCAGTGTAGTCCCTCACATGGTCCTGACTCTGGGCTGGGATACGACCAGTAGTACCGAGGGTGTAACCCTCCCATATTAGCAAAGGGTGGATTTCTTACGTTGATTGCTTGATAAATCACCCTTAAAAGCATCACAATTTACTCCAAAGTGCTGTCCAGCAAGGAACATTGAAGAAGCTCAAAAACAGTGTTGCACTTGTTTGGAATGGAAACATTAACGATAGTTTGTAAGGGTCTGTGCGTGGGCGGGGTTGTGAGTTAAAATTCCATTTGCTGGGTTTGTTTCAGTTGGAATGAAAATCGATCTAAAATCTCACTTAAACTCTGCTTCAATCTTTTCATCTCAACCTATAAATCATGGTCTTACCTCTTTCTCTCTCTCTCTCTCTCTCTCTCTCTCTCTCTCTCTCTCTCTCTCTCTCTCTCTCTCTCTCTCTCTCTCTCTCTCTCTCTCTCTCTCTCTCTCTCTCTCTCTCTCACTCCCTCCCTCTCTCTCTCTGTCTGCAGGGTCTGTTTCGGCTGGCTGCAGCCGCCTCAGTGCTGAAGAAACTCAAGGGCTGTTTGAATCAAGGCACGGTGGACCACGAGGAATTCAGCAGTGACCCACATGCTGTCGCAGGTCAGGAGAAGGGGAGCACAAGCAGAAACAATCCCAGTGTACATATAGGGGCTATATCTTTGGCCATGGGTTCGCAGGGGG
>NC_079429.1:11162152-11174652 GCF_026213295.1 Gadus chalcogrammus
TTGAGCTCAGAAATAGGTCCGGGTACAGCTGCAAATGGTTCTGTGGTGACGCCCCTGGAACCATCTAGAAAAGAAAACAGAGGGAACGAAATATTTCAAAAAGAGTTTAGTCATCTAAAAACGGGGGCTTTGAATTACAGCTCAGATCGCGCCGACGTTTTTGATTGGAAAACAAATTAGGTTTGCTTTTTTTTAGGTCGCTTCTTGTGGTGCGAGAAACAGACGTCCCTGCTCCGAATATCTGGCGACTATCTGGTTACTGACTTAATGAGTAGCCTGGCCCTAGCGTGGACACAAAATGGATCTATCTGGCAGTTTGGAATTCCACGTTCCCCTAAAATGGATGTTCTGGAACCATGGCGCTGTAGCCATGGCGCTGGGTGGGTTTATACAGACACACTGGCTTCAGGCGTCTGCTTCTTGTCCAATTAGAACGGGGAGCTTTCAAGGAGGTCGCTGGGGCTTTTTTTCCCCTGTTGGATCTGGCTACAACATGAGCACTAATTTATGGTCTGGCTACTATATGGTCTGGCTACGCTTACGCTCACTACACAGTTTCTAACAGATTTCCATCCAGCAGTATCATGAGAGGGGGGGGTGGTGGTGTAGGGGGAGAGAGGAGGGAAGTTCATTCAACACTCCAGACTGGTTTGCAAACAAGCAGAGTATGCTTGATGAGGGACATATATTTTTAGCTTAAGGGATACTGATACACTACGATAAGGAACCCATTTTTCCCCGCTAGTGTCTGTGATAAGCGTGTGAGCCGACCCATGACAAATGGCTTGACAAATAGCCAACCCTTTGTCTTGCACCCGACTGTGGTGCCGTAATGGATAGCCCATTACCAAATATTTTGATAGCGAAAAGCAGATTTGACAAGGGACCTCTGGTTCCCCTAAAGAGCTCTCTGGTTCTCTGGCTCCCAGGGGCCCTCCCACGCATCACGGCACGGTCCCGCGGCCCTTCATTAATGACCTGCTTTGGGTTTCCGTGAGACGGGGCCCTTGCGTCGGATCTAAGGCCTTCTAATTTGCAGCTCACCACAGTCCTCCAGACCTCCACTCACTCCCCTCCTCCACCCCCACCCCCCCTCCCTTCTCTCCCCCACCTTGGCCACCCCGGGTAGGGCTTGGTTTTTTAAGAGGTGCAGCTGGGAGCGGAGTGAGAGGTACGAAGCTCTTCAGGAGAAAACCACCATCTCCACTTGAGTTTACAGAGTGAGAGAGCTCTCTCTCTCTCTCTGTAAACTGTGGTGGAAGAGGTGCTTTACAGAGCGCCGGAGAGACAGAGAGAGCGAGCTGCAGCAGGGAACCTGGTTATGCTGTTAAGTGTGGTTCTCCATTCGAGACGGCGTTCTCCCCGCGGCGATGGGAACGTTGACCTCACTTTTCCACCAATCTGCTGAACTATTTACTCTTTAGTCCTTTTGGCAGACGCTTTCCCGCAAGAGCAACTCACGGTGAATTTTTGTTACATGTTCGTTCAGGAGCAGGTTGCCCTGAAAGGTAGACATTGTGGGTATTAGGTTTTCAACCCAGAACCTTTCTCCTGGGGGTCAACCAAAACACTTACCACTTGCCTCAACCCATTAACCCATTAACAAGTCACGTGTGAAACACATAGACATACATAAGTAAGCTAGCACGTGACAGAGGAGCAGACAGATACATTAGCACGGCCTGCGTGTTAGCGGTCATGCATTACTCCGGGTCTAAGCCCGGTGTCAGTGTGCTTACAGAAGTTGCCGGAGATCCGTGTCTGTCCTCTAATCCAGCCGGGCGACCCCTGACCCGGGAGGGGGGCCGTTGGGTCGGGTCTGGAGCTCTGGTGTTCTGCTCTGCCGCTGAGCAAGGCAGCCGCTCCCTCTTCTCTCCTTTCTTCCCCCCCCCGCCGTCTTAACCCTGCACACACCCTTATCCAAACCCAGGGCTGTAGCTGAATCCCTCGTGGTTCTCCTTCCTCCTCCTCCTCCTCCTCTGTCTCCTTGGAGGATCTCCTGGTTGTGGGGAGGTTTATGAGGAGCAGAAAGAGAACCTGGCAGCCTGCCCTCCAGGAACCAAATCCAATGGATGAGCAGACACACACACACACACCCACACACACACAATCCCTGTGCGTGTGTGGATCTTTAAAGAGAGTAAAATGCTTTAATAGGGTAATCCAAGCCCCGGCAGTCTGCCTGTGTCTCGGAGCCTGAAGGGGGAGAAATGCCCCAACAGGGGGGCTTGTCTGTGTCAGGGTGACTGGGCGGCTTGGTGGGATGATGATGGTGGTGGTGTCGGGGAGGGGGAGGTTCACTCGATTATCCTCCTATGTGCTCATCCTCCATGGGTTGGCCCGGTCAGAGCAGCAGGGTTCTGTGGTCTCTGTCTGTCCGCTGGCGGTGGGTTGTTCCCACTACCAGCAGGACCACTTCTCTTGGACGGCTGCTCCTCGTCTTCTTCTGTCTTATCCTCTGCAGGCTCCACTGAGGCCCTCCAGCCTGTGAGAAGAGGAGGTCAAAGGGTACCACATTAGGATAGGACATTTGGTTGAGATAACCGGGAATGAAATTGGTCAACTTCCGATAATATCGAAAGATTAAATATTTAGGATAAAGATTAAGATTATCGGCCAGAAGATGAGTGAAAAAATACCAAATTTAGGTATCAATTCTGTCCGGTATGATTAAACTAATTGGTAAACATCTGAAAGAGATATTGAAAGGGCAAACATGTACAATGACCCGTGAGGCATCGAGCAAAGGGGAGACAGCGGGCAGGGGGGGAGGGGAGGGGAGGAAGAAATTAAACACACAGAGGGTGGAGGGCAAAGGGCAGGAAGATAGTGGATGGAAGGATGGATGACCTCAGAAGACGGACGCACAGAGAAAAATGGATTGGGAAGGAGAGAGAAATAACACTCATCCTTAAAATGAATCAACACCTCCCTGTGTTGCATTTAATGAAGTTTCTTTCAACTCGAGGCAGTTCAGATCACAGCTTCCATTGGTTTGTTTGCTCGTACCGTTGGATGGACACCGCACCATGAGGTCACATATCATACCCAGCTTGCTCTAGTGCAGTGCGCTGAGTCCTCTGTTTACTGACTCCCCCGGACTCTCGGCTCGCTGAGGACTCCAGAGGTTTAAATCCACCACCACCGCTATTTAAACCACCTCAGCATTCCAACGTCGTTCAGTTCTTTCACTTTATTTGCCCGTCCCTACGTAGTTACATACGTACACAAGATGTAGAGTCATTTCCTGAGGTGACGCTTGGCTGGAAATAAACTTAACAAACCAGTCTAATGGGAGCAATGTGTGTGTGTGTCTTTCATGTTTGTCTCTGGCCATCTCCTGTGTCTGTGTGTGTGCGACAGCGTGTGTGTATCCCAAACAGAATGTGTAACGCAAGAACATGTAGAGAGACGCACACACAAACACACACAAACCTTTATTACTAGACATTACTCTAGACTAGAGAATGCGTGTGTGCCACCCCAACAGACAGTGAACAATAAACCGATAAAACACACACAACCATTTTACCCCCAACACACACACACACACACACACACACACACACACACACACACACACACACACACACACACACACACACACAAAATACAGACCTCAATGTATAGTGTTCAGCCAACATCCTAGACGTGACTCTGTGCACTTTCCCGCTCATCAACCTGCCATTTTGTTTGTGCCCCAGCTCACTGTTGCGTTTGCTTCCCCGGAGTGTCCTTCACTCTCTAACCAGACTCACCAGGTGAACAAACACACACGATAAGGCCCACATTTCTACACTCTCCCCCTTTGACTTTCAAACCCTGTTCCCTTACGCTTCACCCGGGCTGCCTGGTGCGACGCCAAGGAAAACACAGCAACCGTTCCTCGTAAACCCGGGAAATATGTGTGTGCTTTGAGACATGTACCGCTGCACACACAAAGCACACTAAAACGTACACATACACACACATTAAGACATTGACACAAGTACACACACACTTACACATTGACACATACAAGCACCACCACAGACAGATATATACACACACACACACACACACACACACACACACACACACACACACACACACACACTCACATGCATTCACAGTCACACACACACACACACACACACACAAACATACACACACACACACACACTTAGACATTTACCAATACACAAGCAAATGCACAAACACAAAGACACACACACTTAGACATTTACACATAAAAGTACACACACACACACACACACACACTTACACACTGAACCATACAAGCACACCCATGCACACACACACAAACACACACACACACACACACACACATACACACTTACACACTTACACACACACATAGACACACCTAAATGTACACAACTCACATGCATTCGCAGTCACAAACACACACACACACACACACACACACACACACACACACACACACACACACACACACACACACACACACACACACACACACACACACACACACACACACACACACATGCACAAGCACACATACACTCATTTTCCTCCACCATTTGGGTGATGCCCCCTGCAGTGGTCTCGGGGTGCTGCTGGGAGGTAGGGTGTCGGGGTGACAGGGTGTCAGGGGAGAAGAGAGCCGTCAGACCATCTGGTAATGACAGCGCATGATGGAGCCCTGCCCACCGTCCAGCTTGTGTGGTATCACACCTTTATACACACACACACACACACACACACACACACACACACACATGCAAACACGCAGATGAACACCCTTTGCATGCCACACACAAACAAACAGATGTTCTCACACCACACACCCACACACACACACACACACACACACACACACACACACACACACACACACACACACACACACACACACACACACACACACACAAACCGAAACCGGTGAAATCATGGCGTTAAGACAAACATTGCTTACAGGCCAGAGCCCTCACACCTCTTCCACCGCCCCTAGGCCAAACGGCCTCCACACCACATGGCCCCAGAGGTCAGCGGCCCCCATGGGGAAGGTAGGGCCCTAACACTCACTGACGGAGGGGGGGGGGGGGGGGGTCGGTGAAGGAACCCTGAAGAGGCAAACTTAAATTGGCCAAATTGTATTGACATAATAATACGCTAATTGTGTGTGCGTGCGAACGTGCGTGCGTGTAAATGTATCTATTGATCGCTCTATCTTTCTCTCTCTCCCGCTCTCTGTCTGTATATATTTTTCGATCCGTCTGCCAATGTACAATCACACCCAACCTTCAGAAGACACGCAGCGATGTGATGACGTGTGCAGCGAAAGTCAAAGATTAAATCCACTAGTGCTGCATGGCTGGCTGCGAGGTCGGTGTCTAGTGTTGGTCTACTGGTGTGTCAGAGTAGATGAGGTCCTGGCCTATTGTCACAAAGTCAATTTGCATTTGGTCATTATTCACTCCTCAGTCATTGCCGTGTGTGTGTGTGTGTGTGTGTGTGTGTGTGTGTGTGTGTGTGTGTGTGTGTGTTCTATATATATATATATATATATATATATATATATATATATATATAGAGAGAGAGAGAGAGAGAGAGAGAGAGAGAGAGAGAGAGAGAGAGAGAGAGAGAGAGAGAGAGAGAGAGAGAGATAGTGTCTGGGTTAGTGTGTGCGTGCGTGTCAAGGTGTGTGTCAAGGTGTCTGTGTTCCTCAAGCCTTCTGTGTAGTATTTGCCATGTAGGCGCCTCTCATCGTCTTGTCGTTGGCGGGCCACCCGGCGCAACTTCCCACAAGAGATCCCCGCGGGGGGCAAAAAAGAAAGTTCACACATCTCAAAAGGGGTTCAAACAAGAACTCCTTGACGATGTATTAGCACATTTAAATACATGACACAATCTAGATGGCTTCTCACGCGCCACTTAATACAACCCAGTGATAAATAACTTTGCGAAGTCAGACTGATGTCATTTTACATAGTGCTATAATTATTAAGTACAGAGATCGAGTCCTATCGCAACAACAACAACCCGCTGCGCTTGCTGAGCAGATCGTTTTACCATGACATCTCAGCAGAAGACCTGCACTCAGAGCGACCCGCAGACACACAGCTGTAATATGAAGTGACCACACGAGCGTCAGCCCCCATCCTGTAATGGTTTATTTAAGTAAGGTGTCATTAGCTGGTCGTAGCAACAACTACAGGCACCGACGCACATTTAGCAATACTGAATCGGTCCAACTGTCCATTGGATATTTATTTTTGACTCCTTTCCTTGTATCTTAACGCAGTACCCCCCCCCCCCCCCATGCTCGATGAAGACAAAGCCCAAAAAGTAACCTAAGGCAAAAAGAAAAAGTTGAACTGAATCACAAATGCAAAAAGTTTAAATGAACTTACATCAGGCTGTACACGCAGACAAGGCGCTGAGGGAAGTTGAACAAAAAATGTATCCCCAAGTGGACCTGTGCGTGGTTTAACAGGAGCGGAATGGTTTTAGCGCTCGAGCAGAAGAAAGTCCGTTGCGAGGCGACCGGTGTCCGCGCGGCCCGGCTGTCCCGCTAGTGCGCGTGGACTTGGGCAGGACTCGAGACTTTCCGTGGAGGATGAGGAAAGGGGCGGGTCCTTCCGAATACCGACAAAATCAGCAGACAGATCAACAAGTAAAGAACCAGGCAAGTGGACATTGTGGCTATACGTTAACCCACACATTATTCTTGCTCCAAAAAATAAATCACTTCAGTGACTTGTTTTAACAACTCGAGTCTACAATTTGGAATATTTATTTTCTTCCGTATATTAACAGGTGTGGATAAACATAGTCCTGCTACATAACTTCCCTGACATTTAAATCAAAAGTTGACGCAACCAGTCACCACGAGGAAGATGTAACTTTAAGAAAATACATGACTGAATAGCATCGACCCCTTGGGGTGCCTCAGTTCCGTTATTTGCCCTGAAAGCTTCTGTGCTCAGTGGCATGGACATCTGAACAAGCGTGTCAGGGATGAAGTCCGAAGGGGCGGTTCAGTTTGTCAATCAAACGATGCGTGACGTTGCGTGATATGAATCAACCCCCAACAAGTTTGTGTGTGTGTGTGTGTGTGTGTGTGTGTGTGTGTGTGTGTGTGTGTGTGTGTGTGTGTGTGTGTGTGTTGTGGCAACCCTGCCCAGGCCAATTAAGGAGATTGGGAGCACCTGAGGAACAAGTGGAGAAGCAGGGCTTAAATAGCCTGCTTCTCCACTCATTCGGGGCTCTCCCAGCCTTGGAGCTCCTAAAAGGAGAGACCGGTCCTCGTGGGTGACGGGATTCCACCCACGAAGGAGGGGACCGTGGATTCCTCAACGTTTACGTTATTTGTGTTTTGGAGAGACTTTTATGTTCTGTAATTAAATATGCCTTTTTGTGGCTTTATCCAACGAAATGCTGTCCTGTTTGGGAGGAGTTGGTGCGCTCAGCGTGGCGGGTTGCCACATATGGTGGGGAATGCAGGCAACTCGACCGAGCTACGGGCCATTTTGGGTGGGAGCGCCCACCTCAAGCCACCCCCAAACCGGAGCCGACGCAGCCGGGGCCGACGCAGCCGGAGTCGACGCAACAGAGACGACGCCGCCAGAGACGATGCCGCCAGAGACGACACGCCGCCAGAGACGACGCCGCCAGAGACGACGCAGCCCGAGACGAGGCTGCGGGAGACGAGGCCGCGGGAGACGAGGCCGCGGGAGACGAGGTCGCGGGAGACGAGACTGCGGGAGACTAGGCCGCGAGACGAGCCACGCCGGCAGCAGAAGCAGCCATGCGGCGCGCCGGACCGCTGCCACCTCCGAAAGGCCACCCGAGGCTTCAGCAAAGGGTGGAGGAGTGTGGCAACCCTGCCCAGGCCAATTAAGGAGATTGGGAGCACCTGAGGAACAAGTGGAGAAGCAGGGCTTAAATAGCCTGCTTCTCCACTCATTCGGGGCTCTCCCAGCCTTGGAGCTCCTAAAAGGAGAGACCGGTCCTCGTGGGTGACGGGATTCCACCCACGAAGGAGGGGACCGTGGATTCCTCAACGTTTACGTTATTTGTGTTTTGGAGAGACTTTTATGTTCTGTAATTAAATATGCCTTTTTGTGGCTTTATCCAACGAAATGCTGTCCTGTTTGGGAGGAGTTGGTGCGCTCAGCGTGGCGGGTTGCCACAGTGTGTGTGTGTGTGTGTGTGTGTGTGTGTGTGCGCGTGTCTGGAGGTGGATAGTGCAACAGGTTGGACGAAAGTACACAGCATGGGAGCTGGACTGTTGACAATTTTGATGTCATGATTTTAATTTGTTTTCTTCAATTCTTGAATTCATTCAGATACGACTCCATTCCTGAGAGATTCCTGAGAGACCCCTCACCCTCGTTTCCATGCCGGCATTTGACCAGGAAACTGCCTCTTATCAACGGTAACAGAAGCATCCTCAAAGGCTTGTAATGGGCAGACAGGAGGGCTGCAGTATGGACGACGGCCAGCCTATAGGTAGCACAAACCCACTGAGGAGAAAGTCTCTCTCTCTCTCTCTCTCTCTCTCTCTCTCTCTCTCTCTCTCTCTCTCTCTCTCTCTCTCTCTCTCTCTCTCTCTCTCTCTCTCTCTCTCTCTCTCTCTCTCTCTTACGCACACACAAGCACACACACATTCCTGTCTGTATGTGATCGTCTCATGCAGGTTAATTCAGAGTTAATAAAGTTAATTTGAAACAAAGTGTTCTGGTTTCTATAAACACAGCATACAATGGCGACCCTGTGGAATGTGCTTTGATGACTAAAGAGCTGGGCTGTCCTTGATGACCCTGCTGCTTTAGAACAACCGACCACTGTTTTACAAACACCCGTAATCTGTGTATCACAATATTACCGGTGTGGGTGTGGGTGTGTGTGTGCCTGTGTGTGTGTGTGCCTGTGTGTGTGTGTGTGTGTGTGTCTGTATGCAAAACGTGGACCTGTTTCGGAGCGCTTCATTTGTGTGTACTGTTTCCACTGCCCTCGTCTGGTTCCACCTCTGCTGTGGACCTCTGCCAGCCATCAGGGCTGACATTGAGAGGTCAACATCGAGCTGTCTGCCATGCCACCTGATCACTCAATCTGTAGCAGCATTTACTAATCTGTCTATCAATCTAACCATCTATCTATCTATTTATTTTGTCCATCTGTCCGTCTGTCTGTCTGTCTGTCTGTCTGTCTGTCTGTCTGTCTGTCTGTCTGTCTGTCTGTCTGTCTGTCTGTCTGTCTGTCTGTCTGTCTGTCTGTCTGTCTGTCTGTCTGTGTCTCTGTCTGCCTGGTACTGCCCCTTCCCACTGTCTTTTCCACCACCACCATCATAATCATCCCCACCACCACAGTCCCACCACCACCTACCCCCCTCCCCCCCCCCCAACACCAGCCTCTACTCTCCACCCAGGCCATTCCTCCATCCATCACCTCCCGCTCCCCTCTCACGTCTTTTCCCAGGATGACCAACCCCTGTTGGGACACAGGCCAGTTATTTGTTCTGGAAGAGCGGCCAAAATGTTTGGATGCCGGTCTAGGGGGGCCCTGGGTCAGCCCCCCCCCCCTCCCTAGGGAAACATGATTACAGATTTAGCCCCACAATCTTTCCTTCTCTGCCTCTTTTACATTCTCTCTCTTTTTTTCTGGTTCTGAGCCCCTCATTCCTGGCCAACTCTCACTTTTCTCACAAGTCTGGGAACATGCGGTGATGATTCCCAGATTGGTCAACACCTCGCCGCTTGATCTCATCAACGTCATCCCCTCCAACGTTTCCCGTCCGTATTTCATGGTAGCGTTGTTTTAGTTTGTTTTGGTGTCTTTTTGTCTTTCTGTTTATCATTCTGTTCTGTGGTTCTTGGCTTTTCACGAACACACACACACACACACACACACACACACACACACACACACACACACACACACACACACACACACACACTCAGAGAGTCCATGACACATTCACACACTGATACAACACTCTGGTATGAGGCCTCTGAACTTGAGCTTTGGTTATTGCTGCGTGTGTGATCTGTTTGTTTGTTTTTGTGTGTCTGTGTGTGTGCATGTGTTTGTGTGTGTGTGTGTGTGTGTGTGTGTGTGTGTGTGTGTGTGTGTGTGTGTGTGAGAATGTTTGCGTGTTTGTATGTGTGTGTGTTTGGGTCATGCACTGTTCAGATAAAACCCAGAGCAATTCCAACCCTTGTTGTTTTGGTTTGTGCGCTCATCCTTGTTTGGAGTCTGAAAACCGCCAGCACTATGCTGGGTTTGTTGTTGCTAGGCTACAACGCACTAGCTGCCACCATGGAGATAATTAACATCAAAACACTGGTGTATACTTTCCTCAAATTCAGCCAATCAACAATTCTGACTCGGGAATGTTGTGTTGTTCTTATTCTATCTTTGATCTTGCCTTGTTATTTTCTAATCAACGTTTTGTTATCGTGATCTCTCTTCGTCTCTCCATTGGGGGCCACTCAAGTAGTGTGTTTGTGTTTTACATTGGGCGGAACCAGTACAAGAGGGCCAGTGGGGAATAGCTTAGGGGGTCACATGACACACGTGCGCACACACACTAATACACACACACAAACACACACACACACACACACACACACACACACACAAACAAACACTGGTATGTGTGTATGTGTGTGTGCGTGTGTGTGTGTGTGTGTGTGTTACAGAACACACTGTTTTGTTTCCAAAAGCAAGATGAATGCGTAATTACATGAAACCATAAAACAACAGACGAGAGACTGAGAGAGAGACTGAGAGAGTGAGAGAGATACAGAGACAGAGACAGTGAGAGAGGCAGAGACAATAAACAACTTATTTGAGATTGGTGAGTTACATAGCAGTCATGTCGGTGAGATGGCATCTTTAAGGGAGAAGAGGTAAGGGAGTGCAGAAGGTTGTAGGAATGGATAATAAAGGAGGCAAAGAAGAGGTGGTGGAGAAGGAGAGGAGGTGGAGGAGGAGGAAGAGGTGGTGGAGGTGGAGGAGGTCGAGGAGGAGGAAGAGGTGGTGGTGGAGGAGGAAGAGGTGGTGGAGGTGGAGGAGGTCGAGGAGGAGGAAGAGGTGGTGGAGGTGGAGGAGGTCGAGGAGGAGGAAGAGGTGGTGGTGGAGGAGGAAGAGGTGGTGGAGGTGGAGGAGGTCGAGGAGGAGGAAGAGGTGGTGTTGGAGGAGGAAGAGGGGTTGGAGGTGGAGGAGGTCGAGGAGGAGGAAGAGGTGGTGTTGGAGGAGGAAGAGGTGGTGGAAGTGGAGGAGGTGGAGGAAGAGGTGGTGGAGGTGGAGGAGGTTGAGGAGGAGGAAGAGGTGGTGGTGGAGGAGGAAGAGTTGGTGGAGGTGGAGGAGGTCGAGGAGGAGGAAGAAGAGGAGAAGGAGGAGAGGTTGAGGCGAAGGATGAAGGAGGAGGAGGAGGTGGAGGAAGTGGACTAGCGGGAGATGATGTGGAGGAAGAGGAGGAGGAGGAGGAAGAGGAGGAGGAGGAGGAAGAGGAGGAGAGGATGATATGAAGGAGAAAGAGAGATTGAGGAGGAGGAAGAGAAGTGGAGGAAGAGCTGGGGGATGAAGAAAGGAGTCAGGAGTGGAGAAGGATGGAGTAGGAGGAAGAGAGGAATTCGGAAGAGTCAAGGGGGGTAGTGGTGGAGGCATTCAAAGAATGGGATGAAATCAGCTGAAGGGGAGGTGGAGGTGAAGGAGTGCAGAATTTTGGATGAAGGAATAACAGAGGAGTAGGAGAACGAGGAGGTGAGGGAGGAGGTAGGGAGTGCAGTGGTCAAGGAGACATTGATAGAACAGGATGGATATGTCTCAGACTGGGCGCTGGGATGTCTTTTCAGGAAATGACTTTCACACAGTGTGTGTGCAGACTCTGCCAGGTATGTGGAAACCACTTCCAGCCTCCAGTTCTGCTCTTTCTCTTTCCCCTTCCTTTCATTTTCTTCCTTTCCTTTGCTTCGAAAAACAAACCTCCATTGCTGAGTAAGTAATAGGCTTAAACATATTGGAGATTAGAAAGACAAACTGTGTCCATGTTTAATAATCGTGATACTTCCCGGATGCCATATTCTCCCCAAAAAGTACAGAAAAAAAGTATAGAAACTGTTTTCTTTTTCAAAGTTACTCGAAAAAGGTTCTAGGAAATACATGTGGACTATATGGCTTCTTAACATTTCAAGGAACATCTATACTGACAAATATTTAAACAACAAATGTTAAAACGCAAAAAGTATATCCTTACTTTGAGACAGGTTAACCCCCTATTCGGCAGTTACAAAGAACTCCTCCCCCATTGGCTGGTTTAAATTAGCCCCGCCGTTGCTAACCTGACTCCTACAATAACAGCAGCTACTGTGTTTTTCAGAAGTCTGCCGTGAAACGTCCGTCTGGGGAGTCTGCAGTCAGACACAGGTGCTTTCACACGGTCACACACGCACACACACACACACACACACACACACACACACACACACACACACACACACACACACACACACACACACACACACACA
>NC_079429.1:11179652-11299652 GCF_026213295.1 Gadus chalcogrammus
TAGAAAAGTGCAAAGCAAAGAGGGTGTAAGGTAGCAGGTCTCCTTATATAGACTATCTGTAGTTTTATAGCCGGATTCAGATCCAGACCCTTTGCCTACACGGCAAAAAGGGGGACTTTCTTTGCTATTGTTTTAAGTCCTGAGACGTTTTTCATACTGACTGATTTGCCATTAATAGCGTCTGTTTATAGTCTTGACCACTCACAGCACTATTGTTTACTAAAGACGGAGCACGAAATAGGCCAGAATACACGATATCCAAACATTAAAGGCTGACTATATATACAGTATATCCAGTCTCACTTGTTTTCCCCAACATTGTAAGGAGATGTCTCCTCTTGCAATAAAGATAGAATCACCATTGAGTATTTGACAAAGAGCAAAGATTTGGGTTCATTTCTTTAGTTTTGAATTACTATTAACTTTTGTCAAACAATGCTCACGGATCTGATCGCCTTTCTCCATTCCCGTCTTTGTTTTACTGTTCCATGGCAGCCTTTCCCCCCCTTGTTGAAGCCGTATGAATCAGTTCCTGTGACAACAAGCTCTAAGAAGTTCAATGTTGTAATCATCGGCCTAAAAATAGAAAAATATACAACGACATGATATTACTAAAATTTTCCCACTCGAAGACTATCCATCCCTTATAGGAGTCATCCTGCTGTCACATAGTATGCCATTACCTCCTCATGTCATTGTATGTGCGCGCCTGTTTTAAGAGCATAAGCATGTGTGCATGGGTGTCTGTGTGTGTGTGTGCCAAAGACTTAAGACATATTGAAACAGAGGAGCCAAAATAGTTATTTCTTTCTTTTTTTTGGAATCCCCTCTCTCTCTCTCACACACACACACACACACACACACACACACACACACACACACACACACACACACACACACACACACACACACACACACACACACACACACACACACACACACTCCCCCTCGATCTCTCCCTCTCTCTCTCTCAGTCATTTTCATTTATTGGGAGTATAACTAAAGCAAGGCTTCTCTTGTCTATCCCCTGTCTGGCTGTCTTTGAGCTTTATTCCCACTCATGATATAAGCACTTGTAATTTACAGGAGCAATCATGATTAACCATAAATTAAACATACCCCGCTGAAACCTCCTTACAGAAATAATGATCTTTACACAGAGACAGGGAGAAGCAGAGATAGAGAGACAGACTAATAGAGAAAATGTGAGTGTGTTAGGAACACCACAGGAAACAGAATGAGTTTGGTTGTGTATCAATACTTTTTCAGTACCACCTCAAGCTACTGAAGGTTTATTCCAAAGCGGCCATCAGTGACCTAGTTAAGGATGGATTAAAAAAAAGATGCAAAGAAGCCGGGCAGCACATGAATAGCTGCAGAACCTCATTGCAATCCCCAAAGCCAATATACTGATACACTGTAAAGCAAAACCGCCCTTAAGACCATATTATAGAAGTTATTACAGAAACTAAAACACAAGGATATAAACTTGTGTTTTAGTCCAAGTCAAAAGTCTTTGACTTGGACTAGTTTCTCAGGAATATTGGATTATATAATTGCCTCCCCCAAAAACCCACAAGAGACTGGCAAGGGAATAAAGAATGAAAAACAAAACGGCGCGGCGCACAGTATTGTGCTCTAACGATGCACATCCAAGAACTCAACAATGTGATTTATACTCCGGCGACAGGACAAGCCAAATGCAGCTCTTTGCCTGTGATGAATGTGTTCTTTATATTTGGTGCACAGTCTATGGTATGGCGTCTTTGTGGAAACCCGAGCCTCGGTCCTGACACTGTAATGGCCAGACTGTTCTCCGTAGAATCCAGGAAACCACAGAGAATAAAATAAATACCACTATTCTGAAGAAACCGATCAGTGTTGGGAGAGTTCCTTCCAATCTATATGCGCCATTTCGTTTCTCTGCTGTAATTCCCAAGCTTGAAATTTGGAGGCTTGAAACTCTTAATGACTTTATTGTAAATTCATTGTTTTATATTATTGTTGGTTTACTTTTGGTTAGCTGCAGGGACAAAGGTTCCGAGAAAAAGGTTTTCAGGTGAACACAAACCCTTGAAACATTGATCAAATTAAACTTTTGTGATTATACATTTTCAAACCCATTATTAATTTGCAGAATCCTTAAGTGAAAACAGCTCTAAACAGGTATGACCTGTTTAGAGCTCTTCTAAATTTCCGCATTACCCCCCCAAAGTACATAAATCATTAAGTACCACCGGTCTGCACTGCTCAGAGTGCTTGTTGCATCTTTACAGAGCCCACAGGCATTTCCTGTAGGAGGGGCCAGAGAGCAGAGACTTTTTGGGTCAGGCACCTCAACTTCCTGTCTCTGTTCAGCTCCCCAACTGAAAGATGTGGTGTTTTTTTGTAACATTCTCTATGCATTTATTTATATCCGTCCGTGACGTTATTAATGACCATTGAAGGGGCTTTTGCCATGAGCTTATGTATGTTTGACCCAATAATTTCATGTCTTACTTACAATATTTTTTTATATTAGCTTGGTCTGTTTTCAATCGTAATCCAAGCAGGCAATTGGAGATAAACATGGTTTTCGCCTTATTTTTAGGAGTTTGTATTGTTTTGACTGAAGACCAGGGGATTTACAAAAAGGGAATCCAGTCAGCCAATAGAGCTTATCTTTCGGTGCTGACATGATGCTGTTAAATCAATATCAAATTAGGATCCTTGGAGTGAGCAAGTCTCTTCTGAGATTCTCCTTCCTCTCTAATCAACCATGAACCACCTTTTTGTTGAGGACTTTAAATGTTTTAAGAGGGAAATTAATGGCACAGCATGAGGCTATTACTATTCACTAACACACTTTCAATTACAGGGAATTACAGGGAATTACAGGGCCAGTAGTCCATTACTGCCATTTCACTGAAGGTACATACTCAACACATTGGTTGCTACGGCGTTCTTTATTCAAATTGAACCTCATGCTGGCATGAGGTTGAATGTGATACATCCTTTAGTGTGGTTTTGGTGTGTGTTAATGTGTGGGTCTTACATGCTAATGTATGTCCCTGTGTCTGTGTGTGTGTGTATGTGTGTGTGTCTGTATGCGTCTGTGTGAAGTCCCCACATGAGTCAACAGCTGAAACAATTATCTGGTGTTCAACAGATGTGCCCTACAGAGTAGTGTGTGTTTTGTTTTTTGCTGGTGCTGATAACACATTAAATCAAGGCAAATAAACAAATGTCATTGAATTATCTTGAAAACCACATTACAGGTGCCCCAACAAAAGTCTAACATTTCAATTGATATTAACGCTGGTTTCAATAAAATTGAATAGTTCTGGGAGCCTGGAAATGCACATTCCTGCTCATCTACTGCCCCCAAGTGGTTGTTATAACAAATACCGAATACAAATAATGAATTAAACGTTGTCTGTCATTTCAGATTAGGTTTGCAAAAATATATATATCTATTAACAATCATAAACACCTATTTTTAGGGAACTTTCATCACGTGTCCTGAAAAGATCAACACATTCACCTGTGAGGTCATTCAGTCTTTATGGTCCCTATGACAACAACCATATCAGGGCTCTTCTTCTATTTGCTTTCAATGAGAGAGTAGAGCAGCTTGATCTGTTCGGCAAACTCAAACCCCGGCCTGTGGAGAGAGGTCAGACGTTAAAGTGCAATCGAAACCTGAAAGAAAAAAAAAGCATACTGATGCATGCTGAAAATGGCGACTATAGCATGCTAAAAAAGCTCCTTTCCATCTCAAAATCACAGAATACCAGAGGACGGAGGAGACGGCTACTAATCCATCCATTGTCTCCACATCAACTGCAGTTCACCCCCAACTTTGACCCTTGTGTCCAACAGTCCCCTCACCGTCCGGGCGTCTCTAGTATCAGAGGGATGTTGTCCAGTCTGGGCTCATTGACGATGTCCCGGAAGGCTGAGATTCCTATCTGACCCTTGCCGATGTCTTCATGACGGTCCAGGTGACAGCCAAGCTTACCTGGGCCAAACACACATAGTGAGGTTGGTTGGTGATACAAATGTGAAAATAGACGAATGGTAGAAGGAACTCTCATTTAGGATGGATGTGTGTGTGTGTGTGTGTGTGTGTGTGTGTGTGTGTGTGTGTGTGTGTGTGTGTGTGTGTGTGTGTGTGTGTGTGTGTGTGTGTGTGTGTGTGTGTGTGTGTGTGTGTGTGTGTGTGTGTGTGTGTGTGTGTGTGTGTACCTTTGGAGTCGTTGAGGTGGACGGCTCTGAGGTAGTGCAGTCCCACCTCTGTGTCAAACTGGTCCAACATGGCCGACACTCCTCCCACAGCCGCCAGGTCGTATCCTGGAACGTCCGACCGATTTCATCGTTATCAAGAAATTAACAGCCACAAAGTTGGTTTCTAACCTTCACTTGGAAGCTACAAATCATATGCAGGGTATTTCTGTACCCTTAAGTATTTCATAACTTATTCTGCCAAAAGATCCATCAAGGCAAATTTATTAATAAAGCGCTCCACACACACACACACACACACACACACACACACACACACACACACACACACACAAAGGTCATTCAGAGTACTTAACACAGGCAGAGATCCCGTTTTAAGGAGGTGTCATGTGGATCAGACTGACGAACCGGCTGCGAAGGCGTGGCAGGTGTCCAGACAGACGCCCACCCGGCTCTGGTCCTGGACCCGCTCTATGATGCTCCTCAGCTCAGAGAACTGACCCCCCACCGTGTGGCCCTGGCCACACATGTTCTCCAGCACTGAGGTCATAGGATGAGGGAACAGGCATTTAGAGGGGTGGATCAAATAATTAACTGGACCCCCTTGCGCCAAATATACACCTACTCAATATGGCACGTATCTATGTCATGGATGATTTATATTCAATGTATGTCACCACATTTTGTCACAATGGATTAACGCCACTCTTCAATTTAAAAACAGTAACTTCATGGCAGCAATGTTGTCTCCTGTCCATATACACATGAACTAACTCGCCAATTCAGGTTCATACTCCCTTTCAAATCATTCAATGGGAGATTTAATGTCATTATAAAATGCCAATTTGGATTAAACCTAGGTATTATATTCAAATACAAATGTATTCTAATTCTTCAATCAATCATCAATGGGAAATTTGTTGTTGGGTGGGCTGTATAGTGTCTGTCGGACGATGCTGTTTGTGAGTTCTTCTGAGAACTGGCTTGCATAGATTCATTGGCCACACTGGGCCACTGACTGGATTGTGAAGTTTGGGAGGGAAAACATCATTATATAGCGGAGGATACAAGTGACACCAGCCTACCGGTGACCACAGCAGGAACCTGGCGGTGGGCGTGGTCGACGGCCCCAGCTATCCTCTGGATGCACTGATCGGTGGTGATGGTGCCCAGGGAGGAGCCGGGGTGGAAGTTGTAGAGGCTGAGGCCCAGAGCCCTGCAGCGGCCCAGCTCATCCACCAGCATGGCCTGGCTCTTCTCATAAACATCTGGGAGGAACCATGGATCACACTGATTGATGAGATGGCAGCATGAGCCGGTTATAGTCATCGTGGTTATAGGGAGTTTGATGTCAATTTATTTTTTTATAATGTATATTACTTAGGACAGATGATCCTTGTTGTCCTTGTTTAGGCTGAAGTCAATCAATTTAGATATTAATGGAAATTGTAAGATGATAGGATAATACGATATATTTAATAATACAGAGGGAACTAAAATACATTTTATTTTTTTTGGGTTCGTTTTTTTGTTGCATTTTCTACAAACCATCTTTAGGAGATCCACAGTTCATGAGGTAAGAGCCGTGTGGTAGAATGTGCGCAGGGTCGAACCCCTGTTGAGCGCAGAGCTCCTTGAACTTCCCCGCCGCTGACAGGTCGAGGGCAGGCCTCTTCCACGACCGCTGGGAACCCAGGAACAGGGCGAAACTATGTCCTCCCATTTCTGTGCAGCTTTCCACCGATTTCCATATCCCACCTAGATCGGCAGAGTAGATGACAGTACAACGATGTAAATGTGTAAATGAATGTCTGTTATTTATGACGACTGACGTCACCGTGAACCTACCTTGTATGCCAACGTGCGCTCCGATGTATTTATTACTCGGATGGCTCTGCCTTTGCCGTTTGGTTGGACTACCCTCGGCCCGTCTCTTTGCATCGGGCTTAACTGTTGCTGTCGAGTTCTCTCCTTCTGTCCCCGATTCCAATGAATCCTCCACTTTACTTTTCTTTGCGGCTCTCTTTTTTGGTGCCATGCTTTGATTTTTATAATACACTTTCCGTACAGCAGCTATCGCAACTGGTAAAATATGTAATTGGAAATTCTGATGAATAATATAATTGAACGCAACGGACGGGATCATGTGGAAAAGCAGAAATCAGCCAACGCGTTTGATTTAAGTGCGATTTTAAAAAGTTAGTGAAGGTCAAAATAGCGCCTTTCTTGCATCCCTGCTGACAGCGGACAGCCAGTCAGAGCCCGTCCACGCAGCTGCTACGAGCTGCCGATTGGAGACACTTCATGCTGAGCAGCAAAATGGCCGATCGTCAACCGACTGACTTCACAGCGCTTTGAAATTTACATTCTTCTGCACATTAGGTTTACATTATAACAACGCTAGTACTTATTTACAAAAAAGGATTAAGCTTATACGTAGTCTAGTTCACTATCCGCCACTTACTTGATGTATCTGCTCAGGCGTGGCTGATCTTGTAGCCGCGACGAATGCCTCAAAAAGCTAAGAAAAAAATCGCACTGAAGCACTTTAGCCAGCTAGCTAGCACGCTAGCTGATCTTCATATGTGATTCCTGTGGTGAGTAACGACACATGCATGCCATTTAGATGCTTCACGGTGTCATGTCTGTTTCATTCTCGTAAATTGCATGGATAGTCTTGACCTGACGCATGATTACCGTTTTATGTGGATGCCGTTGCAAACCTAAAAGGCTAGTGCGTAAGGCAAGAAAAGCTAATGCAGTTGACCAGCGGTGCTAATGTCAGTAATGTTGCTAACGTAGCGAGCTAAAGCTGAAATAACATGGGGCCATTTAGGCAGTTGCACATATGCTAGCTGGATTTTCATCACAATCGCGACAAACTGCACTCGTATTTCAATAGTGTATTTACGAGCACAACAGCCGTGCGGTGTTTATATTTTGTGCGACGAAGGGGGATTCGTTCGCCGTCTCAAGTCTAGATGTCAGTTATGCTAAGCTAGTAACCAATTTGCAGAGCTAGCTGGTTAACTAAACCGGTGCAGCTGTTGGGGATCCTGTTGCTCTTTTCATCCTGCACGGGTAGGAAGCGGTTCTGGTTCAAATCTCGTCGTTAGTATATTCTCGGGCGTTAACGGTATTTTTCGGGGCACGTCGACGGACAGGCGACTGCTCCTGCTTGATCTGCGCGAGCGCCCGTCAACCTTTTATAATGATGCCATCATCATACAGCCATTGCAAGCTCGTACTGGTTATCTGTATCGAAATAACAAGCACATATCAATGACGGTTAACGTGCTTACTGCAGTATTTGAAGGTTCGGCCGGTGTAATAAAAAAAAAAAGTGAGGCCATCAAATTTGGTTGCCCTAGGGGTCGCTGTTAAACGCATCATGGTATGATACACAGGTGAGGGGATGCTAATCCCCTCTGATTTGGTTATGGGATCATAACTTATAATTGGATTAACGTTATAGCACGTTGAGTCATTTATGTACGATATGATCGCATATTTTGGCCCATGCCTTATCAGATTTGCGGATCACAGACCTGTGTTCAATTGCCTTTCAATGAAAACCCCTTATTGGAAGTAGTAGTTTCACCTGTTGTGTTGACAATGGGGGTGAATTTGACAACAAGGCATTCCTGTATGTCTTTGCATGAAACAGTTGTAAAAAAGCAGATTTTCACTGTTTTCTTCAAAGTAAGACGATTTTTCTATTCTCATTGTAAGCCAAACAAAACAGTCAATAATTGGTCTCACTCCAATCCAAATAGTGACTCATGAGATGCAACACAGGGGCGCATGTTAATTTAATGAAGCGTAGGGGTTGGAATTGTAAAAAGAAAAGCAGCGTTTATATTGTGAAGAATGTCAGACACGCATATTACTCGTTTTAGTATCTTGAGTATTGGTTTTGAAGAGTTGAATGGGATAAGCTGGATCAGAGTTTGAATCGCTCTTATATGGCTCCATATATGCTTGTTCTACCCACACGTCTTGCAAGTGTCTTGGCTCTAGACCTTAAAGGCTGAACCGTCTTGTCAAGTTTACAGCCTTCATCAACTGCCAGGACATGTTGAAGTACACCAATTCTTTGTTCCGACCAGCCTACTCTTGGCTCTACAATATACCATTCTTCCAACTAAATAGGGAAGGAAGAAAAATTACATACTGATTGCTCAGTAATAGTCTCTCTGCTACGCTAAACGGCCCTTATTCAGAAACGTTTTCTACGTTTAGGAGAGGGAGATCGTTTCTAAAGTTAAGCTACCCTCCGATGCTTTGTAACAGTCCGACGGTTCAAACATGTTTTGGTTCTTAAGGCAATTATTTAATGAATCGTATAGTCTTAGAATGTGTCTTAAAATTTTGGAGAATCGAGTCCAAGTTCTTTCCAACCTTAAACTTTCTGTGGTCCTCTGATAAGTTCTCCACTTGTTTATAATTTGTCCACCAAATGATTGGAGCTAAATGTTCATCCTTTCCATTTGAAATGTATAGTGCTAATGTCCTTGTTACCTTTTAGATGAGATGCTGAAACCTTATAAAGTTAAGACCTCCCATGCGACAACAAAGAATGTGGCTACAGAATTACTGATATAAAGATATCAACTACATCAGTCAATTATTGTTAACACTGTCAATACAAAATTATCTCCTAAATGTTTCAGACTTTGAATTCAGCTTCCAGACATTGCTGTCTTAGACCACAAAATTGATCTTCATCTGTTGACTACAGCTGGAGACTTTCTTTCCTCCTGCTGTGTCCTTCAGTCACATAATACCAGTTCTTCTATTGTATTCATTCAGCACGAGATACTGAACAGTACCAAAATATATTATATAATGGCAGTCACATTATGATATCTTTAATTATGATTATTTAGTTGATGGATTAATTTGATTTTCCGGTCCTTTTTCTTTTGAGTTAATATCTTGGGATGCCTCCTGCCATAGTCATCCCTGTTCGATGTGCTGTAGGGATGGGTGTTGCACAGCCTTTCTATGTCATTGAACCAGATCTAATCGTTTGTTTCCATTTCAGAAAGGGATATCAGGACAGGAGGTCGTAGTTCATGGAAGACAAGAAAAGGAAGAAAGACGACAAAAGGAAAAGGGAAACCTCTCAGAAGGTATGCTCGAAAAATAAGAAATATAATATTACTGGGCCAGGCTAGTTTAGTGTTGAGGGTTGTCGGACTTGAAGACGATGCTCTTGAACAGTCTATCTCAAGGCACTGCAAGTCACTAAGTAGTAGCATATTGCCATGTTTAATCTTTAACAACTGCATGTAATATCATACGAAGATGTAGCCCAGCTAATCAAAAGCAAAATGTTTTCCTCCTGCTCAGAAGTAAATACAGAGTATAGTCTCTGTTATGATCAGCATACTTTCTTTTACGTCATTAATGAAGCCAATCTTTCTCACGGTCTTACTTGGGGACCCTTGTGTTTTACTTTTAACTGTCTCATTCTTGAATTACTCCCTATTGGCACTAGCAACATATAGTTCTCCCTTCTATATGCAGAACAATGTAGACATGAAAATATTATTTAAATATTATTATTTATGTGTGAATCTACCGTTTTTTAAAGGCGCTTGTTTTTTTGTGTTTCACAGGTTGCAGAGCAAAAAAACAAAGGTAAGAACATGTCGACATGTTTAGCATAAGTGCATGTGGTGTCCGGATGGGCTCGTCGGTCACTATCTTGGCATGCTATTGACAATCGATTGGTTTTAGCTCTTGAACCAGTGGTCAAAGCTAGTCAACTTCCTTCCTCATGAAGGAACAAGTACTGCACAGACGGATGTGCAAGGATTCAAAGCATGGCATACAGTAGGGATAACTAGCAGGGTTTTCTGCCCTCTAGTGGTCAGAATTTGTTTAATGCCTCATTTATCTCGATTCATCACATCCTAATGCAGTATCAGCTTAGTTATGCAATATTTCTTTCTTACTATGGTTTTTGGACACATCCTGTACTAGTTGAACTAGGAATCAAACATTCAGAATCTAAAAGTGAACAGACAAGAGTAACTTATCCTTCCAGATGTCAACAACTCCCCTGTGCTTCCCCGCAGTGTCAGACGTGAACAAGCCGGTGTCGTCGCAGCCTCCGGCCGCCCCGAGCAGCTCTGCCTCCCCCAGCCCTGGATCCACCCCCTCGGCCTCGCCCTCCCCAGCTGCCCCGAGTCCTGGCAGCGCCACCGCCCCGGCCCAGGCCGCCAACAATGCCAAGCGCCCGGTGGTGGCCAACGGACAGCCCCCCTCCTCTGCCGGTGCCCCTGGGCCCCCTGGGAACGCCGGGGCCGCAGCCCCGCAGCAGCAGCAGCGCTACATGCCGCGAGAGGTGCCACCTAGATTCCGCTGCCAACAGGACCACAAAGTGCTACTGAAGAGGGGCCAGCCGCCACTGTCCTCCATGCTGCTGGGGGGAGGAGGAGGTGGAGGTGGAGGAGGAGGAGGAGGAGGTGGTGGTGTGGGAGTTGGTGGTGGTGAAGGCCCCAATGCAAACATGGCTGCTGCTTCAGGTGTGTGTCCGGGAAGGTTGTTCCGCAGCATCGCATGTGTATAATGTAGTCTGTAAAAAATAATATTGTATAGGTGGACGTGATTTTGTTTTTAAACCAGATCTTTATTCTTACAAGTTGGACTTTGTGGTTTTGTTTGTAGATTCCAGTGCAGCTGCAGTGTCTCTGTCCCTCAACTCATCAGTCGCTGCTTCAACTACTACTTCTAATTATGCAAATTCTATGTGGGGGACAGGCTCTGGAAGCCAGACCTCCGCTCAGGGCAGGGTGATTGTGGACGGGAACAACCTGGAAGAGTGGCCCAGCATCGCCAGCGGTGACGGCGGCGGCGGCGGTGGCGGCGGCGGCGGGGGATCCTCGGCCGGCCTGTCTGTCGGCGGCGGCGGCAACAACAACAACAACAACGGAATGCTTGTGAAAAGCAGCATCAGTGCCTCTGGTAGCCAGCCCCCACCCAGCTCCTCGTTCCCTTTGCCCAATGAATGTATGCAGTCGTCCGGCGGTGTGGCGTGGGGGTCGGCTGCCCCCCAGGGTCCGCTGGGAGGAGGTGCTCCGGTGGCGGCTGGGGGGCCTCTGCTGCAACCGCCTTCCTCTCTTTCCAAAGCCCCCGCTGCACCAGGGAGCCATGACGCCGCCGGCCCCCTAGAGGGCAGCAGTGGGATTCCAGGTGCCAACTTCAACCCAAATGCCAACCCTTCGGCCTGGCCTGCCTTGGTGCAGCAGGACGGCACCCCCGCCGCGGGGGAAGGGGGGCAGTCTTCCCTCAATCACCCAGGTCCCAGTGGGTCTCTGTCTGCCAACAGCACCGCCCCCCTCGGCCCCGGGCTGGGGCCGGGCGGCGTGGTCGGGGTGCTGGGGGGTCACCCACCTTTATCTGTGAATCAATCAAACGCCCATCAGCACCAACTTCACCAAATGCAATCCAGAGACAGAGAGACGGGTGGGGGGGGGAAGTGGGAGGGTGGATCAGTAGGACCAAAAATGGCCGCCGGGGAGCGGGCGGGCGGTGTGGACTGTGAGGCGGGGGGGGCGGGGCTCGGCGGCAGGGGAGACCCCGGCCTCGCCTCCTCGTGGAGGGGCCAGCCTCCTTACCCCGCCGCCGTCTCCAAAACGGGTGCCTCAAGGACTGACGAGTGGGAGGGCGGCGGAGGAGGAGGAGGAGGAGGGGCCTTCGGGGCCGCCGACGGGGACAACGGCACCTCGGGGTGGGGGTTCCAGGGTTCCGCGAGCGGGGCCGGCGCGTGGGGCGCGGCCGGCAGCGCGGGGGAGAGCAGCAGCAGCAGCAGCGTGCAAGCCTCTGCGGCATCTCAGGGAGGGTGGGGCTCGAGTGGCGCCGCGGCCGGAGAGAGGGCGGTGGCGGCGGGCGGCGACTGGGGCGGTGGCGGCGGCGGCGGCGGCTCTGCTGCTGTGGTCGGAGCCAATCCAGGAGGGGAGGGGCAGGGCGGAGCCTGCGGCAGTAATGGCAGCAGTAGCGGGAGCAGCGCCGGAGGGGCCCCGCCCCCCACCTCGGCCTGCTCCCCCACGGCGCCCGCCATGAGCAGAGCTTGGGACAATCAGAGGGGGGAGGCCGGCGAGACCGGGGACTGGGGAGGGGGCCAGGGGGGGCGGGGGGGGTCCTCGTCGAGTGGCGGGAATTCCAGGAGCGGGAGTGGACCTCACGGCGGCCACTCGCGGGCCCACCGCCCGGCACCAAACGCCGAGGCTGCCTTACAGAACCTGCTCAGCCGCTCGGACCTGGACCCCCGGGTGCTGTCCAACACGGGCTGGGGCCAGACGCAGATCCGGCAGAACACGTCCTGGGACCTCGACGCGGAGGGGAAACGTGTTGCGGCAGGAGGAGCAGCAGCAGCAGCAGCAGGGGGAGGAGGAGGGGGGGGAGGAGGAGGGGGAGGGAGCAGCAGAAGCGGCTCCTCGTCCTCGTCGTCATCCAAACACCAACAATCCAGTATAAGTTCTTCGTCGTCTTCTCAGTATTCTGCTGGGCCGGGGGCCGTGGCCGCGGACTCGATGGGCCCCGGGGTCAACCCGTCTGCGGGCTCCTCGGGGGAGGGCTGGGAGAGCAGCAACAGTAGCAGTAGCGGAGCCTCGGCGTCCGGGAGGGGGCAACCGCCCCCCCCAGGCCCACACATGAGGAATCCCGGCGTCTCACAATCTAGCGCCATGAGCGCGCCCATGGGAGCGGGGGGGATGGGGAGCATGCATAGCCAGCAGGGGAAGCCCACAGGCTGGGGGGGTGGTGGTGGTGGGAGAGGCATGGGGGCCGGGGAAGGCCAAGGAGCCAAAGGTTGGGGAAATGAGGAGTGGAGAGGCAATAGAGGAGGAGGTGGTGGTGGTGGAGGAGGAGGTGGTGGTGGTGGTGGTGGTTGGGGTGATCGTGGTGATCAGGGTCAACAGGGTACCCCTGCCAGTGGAGGCTGGGGTGAGAGCCAGGAGGAGAAAGGCGGAGGCTGGAGGGAGATGGGTAGGGACGGAGAAGGAGGAAGAGGCGGTGGCGGTGGCGGTGGGTGGGGTTCAGGGCAGAGGGGTGGGGGTGGTGGAGGAGGTGAGGAATGGGGAGAGCCCAAATCTAACAGTGGCGGTGGAGGCGGCGGCGGATGGGGGGAGGAAAGGAAGGACATTGGAGGAGGCGGCACTGGAGGAGGAGGAGGGGGAGGAGGGCGAGTATCAGGATCAGGCGGGGATTCAGATGTAGGAACATGGGGGAGCTGGGACGAGGCTGGCCCCCGTAGAACCTGGGGGGGGGGTGGTGGAGGTGGAGGAGACGCGGGGCCCAACAAGCCCCACCAAAGCTGGAGTGGAGGGAACGTGGGAGGAAACAAAATGCACCAGATGCCAAACAGCCAGTCGGGCGCCATCAAGGGCCCGGCGGCACCACTGCAACAGCAACAATCACAGCCGCGCAATCAGCAGCAGCAGCAGCCGCCGCCGCCGCAGCACGCTCTGGACCAGGGGGCTATGCAAGGAGGCTGGGGGCGACAGCCTGCCTCCCAAGCCCAGAATCAGAACCAAAGCTCAGGCTGGACCTCGGGGCCCATGCCCAGTGGCCCCGCTGGAGGTGGAGAAAGAGGAGGAGGAGGAGGAGTTGGTGGAGGCTCGGAGCCCAGTGGCTGGGAGGAGCCTTCGCCGCAGTCCATCAGCAGGAAGAACGAGATCGACGACGGCACGTCGGCGTGGGGAGATCCGACCAATTACAATTACAAGCCGGTCAACCTGTGGGATAAGAACAGTGCACCTGCGGGCCAACCGCCGCCACCAGCGGCACACGGCACGGGGCCTGGCCCAGCTCAGGCCCAGCAGCAGCAACAACTTCAACAGCAGCAGCAGCAACAACAGCAGCAGCAACAACAACAACAACAACAACATCAACAGCAGCAGCCACCGCAGCAGGGACCTCCAGTACAGCAGCAGCCCGCTAGACAAGCTGCAGCGCCGGCTGGGAATAGGGACATGAACCCTGGTCACGGGTCCGGGAAAGTTACAAATATCGGTAAGAGCTTTGTTTAAATTTTGTGTTTTAATTTGAATTGAAGTTAATGTTCTGTCTGCCATACCAATAGCATTTCCAAAAACGGCCCTACCTATTATTCCTGCTGAATTTACAACTTGTACAATTCATATTCCAACATCATGGCAAACGTTTGCATCATCATCATTGTCAAGTTAAGTAAGGATATTAGGCCAGGGAGACGACCACATCATTCCAACGCGTTGGCCTTCCTCCCAGGTCCGTCCGGCTGGGGGAGCACGTCACCCAACAGCCCCCCTGTGGACAACGGTACGGCCGCCTGGGGGAAGACCACAGAGGCCCCGGCTACCTGGGGTGACCCTGGGGAGACGGCAGCCAAGACTTCGGGCTGGGGAAACCCCTCTGCCAACCCCGTCAAACCTGGTGAGGGAGCACTGCCGCCTGACTCGTCCGTGCTGCGGGGGTTTCGTGCAGCTATGTTTTGGGAAACGGCTCTCTTTATATGCTCATAGGACACTTGGCTGATGGTCGTGGTTTCTAGTTCAGGAAGTGATTCTGGTTTTAAATCGTAACATTAGTGAATCTGCAGACTGCTCGGCAGTATATCTAGCCCGCTTGCATAAACACCAGCATTTCGCACTGACTCACTCTCCCCCCCCCCCCCCCCCCCCCCACCTCTGTCTCTCACTCTCTTTGTCGTCCTTTCTCCCTCTCTCTGCAGGTGTAAAGTCTATGCAAGATGGATGGGGGGAAGGAGAGAGCTCTGTGGCGGCCACCAGACACTCCAGTTGGGAGGATGAGGAAGATGGTGGACGTGGCGGCGGCGGCGGCGGTGGTGGTGGTGGTGGTGGTGGTGGTGGTGGTGGAGGGGGTATGTGGGACAACACCGGCTCCCAGGGAAGCGGCTCCTCCTGGGGCCAGGGAAGCAACGGTGGCTGGGGCCAGGGTCACGCCCCCAAGAAACCCAGCAACAAGGTGGGGTATTCTTTGGGACGCATGGGGAACGCCTGTGGCGCTTTGGGGCTGCTTGTTGTCGTTTGGCCTGCCGTGTGACCTTGACCACATGGACTCGATGTATGGCGCGGTTTAAAACGTTGTTTTTTGGTACTTTGTACGGTTGTGTGAGATACATTTGAGTGCTCATATGTTCTCCCTACCGACCCTCAGGGGCCAATGAAGGGGCCAGGCGACTCCTGGATGAACCCCATCAACAGACAGTTCTCCAACATGGGGTTGCTGGTAAGATTCCCCGATCCCTCAGGCGCACTGATTCGCTGAAGTTACAATGAACCCAAAATCACCCTCCCTTGGGAAATTATGTTTCATGAAATTGAATTAAGGGAGTATCCATTCCAAAATGTAAGGTACTCATTGGATGGATGCTGAGGTTGAACAGCACTAAATTTCATTAAATTCAGATTTCCAACCAATCCCATGGTGTATACATAAGAATTATGTACCACGGATCTCGTCTAATTAAGCATTGCGACATCAAAACTATTTAACCAAATGAACAGATAGATTTTCGTGTAGCAATGCGTCGGCGTAGAGTAACATTAAAGCCCATTGGATTTGTGTGGCGGGTATCCTTCCCTAGTTTGGAGAATCCTCCACTCACTCAGCGGCCCGTGCTTCATACTGACCCTTCCTCTGCCCTCCCTCACAGGGGGAGGACCCCAGCGGCCGCAACATGGACCTCGCCCCCGGGCCCGGCCCGGACAAGAAGATGGAGGCGGAGAAGCGGGCCATGGGCATGAGCGACTACAACGGGGACATGCGGAAAGGCGGGCGCGGAGGGCCCATATCCTACCGGTCGCCCGGCCCCAAGGACGTGGGGCCCTCAGATCCCGGATCCTACTACGACAAGGTAGGCCGTCTCTGGGAGAGCTGCTCCACGTCCCTGTCTCCCCTCTTGTCTCTTCTTGTCTGTTTAGTTCACTTAACTCTTGTTGTCTTGTATGTGCTCTCCTTTCTCATCTCCATATCTGTACCCTCTCCCTCCCTCCCTCCCTCTCTTGTCCTTAACTCCTCCTCCCTTTCCTGCCCATTCTCTTCCTTCTTTCACCCAAACCCACGCCCCCACCCATCACTCAAATTGGGCCGCTCCCATTGGCTTGTCTCTGACCAATCAGGACGGTTACCTTGGGGACGAGGGTCATGGCTCTCTATACTCTCCGCCCACTGTCTTCAAGTCCCACCCCCTCTACAACCACACTATCCCCCTTAGACAAGTAAGATCCCAGTTTGTCTTGTTTTGTGTGTCGGGCATCACCGTTGTCAATGTGGCGCCGTCGCCACTCGCATTAGCGGCCGTAACTTTCCTTTCAATCATAATGTAATCCTGCCAAACCAGCCCTGCATAGTTTTGTTGTGTGTCAGTCAGTGTGTTCGGGCTTCAATCTCCTTGATTACATTTCTTGCATGTTTCTGCGTTCCGATCTCAGGGCAGTCACAACATGTTTGGCCTTGCCGGAGGGGGCGTGGCCCAGTCCAGGCACCAACCCAGCGTGCCGCCCATTAACCCTTCCCCAGGGATACGAGCGCAAGTGCCTCATCAGTTCCTGTCACCACAGGTTTCTGCCCCTTTATCACTGCCCCTTTATCACTGTGTTGCTTGTCTTGCACACTTGGCTGCACATATTTCCTATACAAATACTCAGAATGCTATTGAATGTGTGTGCCCCAACTGAGTCCAAGGGAGGAAACTTAGCGGAAGATATTGTCACATAAATGGCCTGCATAGCCAGGACATTGTTGTAAGATAGACTCCAGCAGCTGTTTGCACCAGCAGAACGCAAGGTCCCACTTAGGCTAAGGTGAACGTAAATTGAAAAATTACACACAGTTGCACCAAGCAGATAGTTTTGACGTTGCACTAAGTTATAAACTGTATTTTACACCTCCCCTCTAGCTAGTTTAACTTCCATTCTAACGATAAAGACCGGTAAATACGTTAAAATATTTAAATACAAAAGATGGCTATTCGTTTTGAGCAATGGTAAGAGGAGTTTCAATGCGGTTTGCGTAGTGAACGGATTGTCTGTGACCGTATCGATCCATTTCATCATCGTGATGATGTAGATTTATGTGCGCAATTTCGGTTTTGCTGGGCGGAATTATCTAGGATAACCGCCCGGCCTTCTTGACAACGACCTGCAGCACAACACAAACCGAAATTCGGCTCCAAGTCCAGCAATGTAATTGTGTTTGGCTCTGAGATATTTTGCCACTGGGTCTTTTCAAAACCTAGTTGGTGAATCGGTCCATGTGCAAGTCTACTGTCTGCAGAGCGGTTCGAGCTGTGGCACTCGCTAGATCGGATTAAGCCTCATCCCGTTTTTGCTACTCGAAAGGACCGTGTCAATTATCCGAACGTACATGGCCTTTAAGAGATCGGATAATGGCCGGAGCATGGCTGAATCCGCTAACCCAGGTGGCGCTCTAGCCCTTTCAACAAGTGGTTATGGAGCCACTTCGGTTGACCTCTACGTCACGGCAACAACAAACGCAGGCTGCGTTCGAAGAGATGTTTTTAGTAGACAGCTGTCGGTTCACTTCGGGTCCAAGTCATTTCTCCGACGCTCCATTGTTCCGACCTCTTGGTCCTCCTCCCGCTGCTCCGCCGCCGGAGGAGTCCGCATACGACCGAGAGGTCGGAACAATGGAGCGTCGGAGAAATTACATGGGCCCGAAGTGGACTGAGCGCTGTCCCGCATACGGCAACAATCCCTTTCGCCTCCATGTAGCGTTTCAATCTTGACTTCAGAGTCAAAGCCAAAATTCTTATCCGATCTCGCTTGTCCATTCATGTACCGATTTCTGTCCGAAGTAGATCGGGTAAAGGTGTTTACATGCATTTTAAAATTCTTATTAGTTTCTTCATCCTATGATGAGTCTGCATGTAAACACACTATGCAGATATCTGAACACGTTTTCGCTTCCCTGTACAGCCTGCAGAACTAAATCTTGTCAGTCAACAATATTATCAGATCGTGGGTTTCCCAAATGTGACAGGCTGTGCAATTTTGCAGAATTTGGCAGTTAATTCCGTTAATACCTTCTTCATGTGTCTTACCTCCTTAAGAGATAAAATAAAAAACAACTCCAGCCCACGTTCAAACCAATATTCTAGAGCTATTCCATACAATGCATAGCCAGGCAGAGGCTAACTCAGACAAAAACTCATGACACTCACACAACGAATAGCATACAAAGCAGCAATGAGCTGCAATTTATTATAAAATCTGCCATCAAACTGCTTAACTTCACGCCAGTACCGCCCAACTCAAATTTTAGAGAATGAAACGACTGTCAAACTGTTTTGTTTGTCCTCTCATTTGGGTGCTAACGCATCCTCACTCGGATAAGGTGGAAACTTGCCGGTACTTCCTGTTTACAATGTTGGCTTAAGTTATGGTGGTGCAACCAAAATTTAGAATACCTTTTTTAGTTTGATACTAGCTACGTCGCGCGAAGGGTTAAGGTGAACTTTACACCCAAACTTCTTATCGGCTTTAAGTTCTGCTGGTGCAACGGACTGCAGGTGTTGTGCACGCTCAGATGTATCACGATACTGCTGGTATCACTGGGAGTCAAACAACTGCTACTTGGGGCCGTATTGGGGATCATGAAGTTTTGGACAATCACAACCGGTGATCATATGTTCACGCGCTAACGTGTGTATGTGTGTGTGTGTGTGTGTGTGTGTGTGTGTGTGCCCATCCAGGTGCCAGGCTCTATGCTGAAGCAAATGCCGCCTCCCAGCGGGGTTGTAGGAGGTGTGTCGGGGGCCGGGGGAGGCGTGTTCCCCCCTCAGCTGTCCCCCCAGCAGATTGCCATGCTCAGCAGCATCTACCCCCCCCACATCCAGTTCCAGCTGGTGAGAGCCCCACCCGGTGCCGGCATAATGGGCGATACGTTGCAGTGCTTAAAGAAAAATCAGATAACGCTTTGATAATACAAAGTTAGTTTATTTTAGACTGCCATTGACGTGAGTAGATTATGTGTCATTATTCAGTAAATTTGTATTGCTGTTTGACGAACATTCACAAATTGGTTGTCTCAGAGTTAGTGGAATGTGCAACGTAAAAGGAAAGCCAAGCGTTCATTTTTTGGATTATTTTCATATAGATGTTCGAAGCGGAAGTCAAAGCAGTTGCATCGCCACCATGTGTATTTCCGACCACTTCCTTTCACACACTATTTTTTTTCCTTCTCTCTCCCTCTCTACGTCTCGTCATTTTTCTCCTTTTCATTTTATTTTGGCCCCCTTCCGTTGTCTCGGTCTCCCTCGTGTCCTTCCTTCCTTCTTTGCATCCTTTCCTTAAGGCCTACCAGCTCCTTCTCCAGCAGCAGCAGCAACAGCAACAGCAGCAGCAGCAGCAGCAGCAGCAGCAGCAGACACCCCAGCAGCAGCTGCTCCAGAACCAGAGGAAGTTCCCCCAGAACGTCCGCCAGCAGGCCGACCCACAGCAGGTCCGTTGTGCATCCCGGACGGAAAATTCAGGCTTACATTCTCCTTATTTTTTTAAGAACATAACGATGTGTTTTATCTGTGTTTTAACCTGACTTGTTGTTGTGTTTTCCCGTCCAGCTGGCCAGGATCATGGCCGTGCTCCGTCAGCAGCAGCAGCAGCAACAAGTCGGGGTTCTTGGGGGTGGCTCCAAGCTGTCCCCCTCCCACCTCGGCGTGGGAGTGGGCGGCCCTAAGCTCCCTGGCGTGGAGTCTCTGGGCCACGGCGGGCTGGGTGGCTCGGTGGCCGACATGCACCCCAAGACCCACGGGGGCTACTCTGGTGAGTGGCGGCCCAGCCTCGCAGGCGCACGCAGAAATAAGGCCTTGCAACGCTGTGTGTATATCATTCATTTCCATAGTAATGTAGTCGCGCTTTCATCCAAAGCGCCCAGACAGTGAAGTGAGATTCAAAGCATTGAGGAGCAGGTAGAGGATAGGCGTCTCTCTCAATGGACGCTGGGGAGCCAGGCTAGAACCTTATCACTTTTGACAGGCGACAGGTGACCACAACACTACCCCTAATACCAGGCTTGGCAGAATCTGATTTTCCTGACATGATTTCCGTTGACATAACGGCTCCCCCTCTCTTCTGCCCACCGCCTCTCTCTACCCGCTCCGTCGCTCTCCCTCCCCGCCGACAGGGTTTGGCTCTGGGGTCAACCTGTCTGGCCTGGACATCGGGGGCTCTGGGATGGGCGGACACGGGGGGATGAAGGACATGGGGGGCCAGCAGTCTCGCTTCAAGTGGATGATGGAGGGCCACTCGCCACCCGACTCGGTCACTCCCGAGAGCATGCTCCACAAAAATGGTAGGTTACCAGTCCCTCCAGAAAAACGTGGCATTTCTTTGTGATTGATGCGGCCAAAAATCCTTGCTTATGCGGCACGTTTTCTTAAAAATTGCGATGAAGTATGCGGCATATTTATGCAATTTTATGGGATGAAATTGCGGGGACTTGCGAAAAATGCAGCTTTCCGATGACATTCACGTCGCGTACTTACGTCACTTCATAACGTTCCCATGGCAACAGGGGAAATGGCTGCTCTTGTGTGAAGTAAACGCAACTTTTCAACACTTTCTGCTAAGATAGGGTACACTATTTACAGCCAGTTAGAGTAAAGAGAACCCTCTTCTTGAATTTCTTTAATTCTGAGCGTCCCCCGCCTTCTGACCTGGAGGAGCTCAATCTTACACATCGCACCTTTTAACTCTGTCTGCGTCTCCCAGGTCCTGTTACCCCTATGAAGATGCCCGGGGGCTCCCCTTACTCCCAGTACGACATGGGCGGAGACCCCCTAGGGGACAACTGGCATCGTACCCCTGGCAACAAGATGGCATCCAAGCCTGCCTCCACCACCAGCTGGCCTCCAGGTAAAGGCCTCGGGGCACTGTGGCGCCGCCCACGATTGGTCGTTTTGTTAACTCCCAGGATTTAGGCGTGCATGTGTGACCACCGTCAGCCAATCGCATCTCTCATCCCCCTGCAGAGTTCCAGCCCGGCGTACCCTGGAAGGGAATCGACCGGGTTGACCCAGAGTCTGACCCCTACATGACCCCGGGGAGCATGATGGGCAACGCCAGCTCCCCGAACCTCAACGACTCGGACCACCAGTTGCTACAAGATAATGCAGGTGAGTGCCCCAGATGGACCTCCCCCGGTGGGGTGACTGGGTCTCAACCACGAGGTAGTCTATTTTGAAAGCGGCCTTTGCCTTCTGATCTTTGATCTGTACTCAAGACTTTCCATTAGCTCTGCATGGGATTATCTTCCCGCCATTATTAGTCTATCTATTATTGGGTTTGAATTGAATCACTGCAAAGCAAATCTGCACAAATTTGAAACAAATACAGGTGCAAAAATGGGAGGCATAGAAATTGTGCTCGAGGGGAAAATATAATTGAGTTGGTGGTGGTTACATCATATTTGTGGTGATTTGTTGATGTTGGCCTAACTTGGATGATTTTGTGTTGTACAGATTCTACCCCTTCCCTGAACACCTTGCTGCCTTCACCTGGTGCCTGGCCTTACAGTGCCTCAGACAGCCCCCTCAACAACGCACATAATTCAGGTAACTCACACACCACTCAACTGTGGGCCTGGGAGTAGGGTATCACTCGGTGCATGAAATGGTAAAAGCTAAACTTTCATTTGGTGTTATCTTAAAGCCTGTGTTTCGTACAATTTGCAAGAAATGTCTAGCTCCAGTAATGCTGAAAAAACATAAACACCTCATTCCCTCTCCCGACTCTCTCCAAACCCCGCCTCTCATTCTCTCTCCAAGCAGGGGCGGGGTTTTGGCTTAAGGAACATGACATGGTATTTCTCTACACTGCTGCAGCGGAACAATTAACCTAGTTCCCTGTAGCCTTAAGGTTACGGTCGATAAATACGGACAGACTGAATCCTGTATGTTGAAAAACACTGGCAGTGCACGCTACAAAGACAGTCTGTGTAGCTGGTGAAAACCCCCACTCTGCCTGCGTGACTACGTGTGTGTAGTCCGTGTTCCAGCCCGCGTTTCAGCCGTTTGTTGTTTACATGACGGAATGTGTTTTACACAACATGCATATTTAAGGCAAGATATATAAAAAAAAATGTTGCCTCAACTTTGATAAATTCTCCTTTTCAGTAAAGTACACAGATTACAAGGCCAGCTGGCCCCCAGAGCCCATTGGACACAACAAACCCTGGAAAGCTGGGAGCCGCAGCAGCCAGCTCAACCAGAACCAGCTGTCCCGCCCACCGCCTGGCCTAGCCAGTCAGAAGCAGGCGATGCCTTCGCCCTGGTCCGGGGGAGCCCCGCGGTTGTCTGCCAGGGGTTGGAGCTCGGGCAGCAGCGGTAAGTCCTCCACACTCTTCCCCCACGTGTACCAAGAGACTAAAGCTTGTCAGGTTTCCAACTGTACGCTAAAGAGCCAGGCTTGGCCGGCTTACCTAGCCTGGATGCAACACAGAGAAATTAAAAAGGTCTTTCTCTACATTTGTTTGATTTACTTTTAATTTCCCTCGCCTCTGACCTTTCCTTTCCCCTCCCCTCCTCAGCGTCCACATGGAGTGACGGCAGTGCACGAGGAAGCTGCTGGTTGGTGCTCAGTAATCTCACGCCACAGGTACACGTACACACACAAACGTCCACTGTCCGCTTACACAATAACATGGGTAAACTGGAAAAGTACTTCAGATGTTTGAGTGGGCCACTTTAAGAGTCCCGGTAAGGACATGCATTCAGGCGCCACGGTCTTGATTGTTTTTTGTTTGTGTTCCATCTCGTCCCTCCAGATCGACGGCTCCACCCTGAGGACCATCTGCATGCAGCACGGCCCCCTGCTGACCTTTCACCTGGGCTTGACCCACGGCACGGCCCTGATCCGCTACAGCTCCAAACAGGAAGCGGCCAAGGCCCAGAGCGCGCTCCACATGTGAGTCACGGCGACGCCCCCCCACTCCTGACACAAAGTCTCCTCAAGATGAGAAGCTTTGACACAAGAGCTGCCTTTATACATGAACAAAATACAAGCTAAATACACAAACAAACGCCGCTATATTAAAGACAGTGCAAACGCATGCTTGACAAATGCATACGGACCTCGTGTTTTTGGTCTTTCGATGGAAAGCAGCCCCTGAGCGATGTGTCCCTCCCTAGGTGTGTCCTGGGCAACACCACCATCCTGGCGGAGTTTGTGAGTGAGGAGGAGGTGGCCCGCTACATTGCACATTCCCAGGCAGGAGGAGGAGGAGGCGGCAGCGGGGGGGGAGGAGCGGTCGGCTCCTCTGGCTCGGGCCCCATCGGGTCTTCCTCCATGGGGGGCAGCAGTAACGGCGAGAGAGGCGGAGGATTAGAAGGAGGATCTGCCCCGGGCGGAGGCTCGGGAGGCGGGAACGGAGGCCCCGGGGCCCCTGGCTCCGGGTGGCAGAGCCTCGACGGTACAGGCAGCTCACAAGACCCACCGGCCCCCCAGGGGCCCGGCCTGGGCATGTTCGCGCCCTGGAGCACCAACGGGACGGTGGTGGGCGGCGGCGGTGGCGGCGGCATGGAGAGCGGGCGGCAGGGTCTCTGGGGGGGCATGGGCGGGTCAGGGTACTCCAGTGGCAGCCTGTGGGCCTCCCCGGCCATGGACGACCGGCACCAGATGGGGAGCCCGGCCGCACTGCTGCCAGGGGACCTGCTAGGGGGAGGCGGTGACTGATACACTCACACACGTATACACAAACATGCGTACACACAGATTCAACCCTTGGTGTAACTTAAAGGTTTGTGAATTTGTAATTTATTCACATGAATGGATAACATTGAATTCCAACTACACTGGCCACTGATGTGCAGATACACTGTCTCTATCGCACACAAAAACAAACACACACATACACACACACACACACTTATGTACACACACACACAAACGTTTATGCACAAGTTAATTTCCACATACATCTACCCGCTTTACCTTTAAAATGAAGACGTCAAACTATCAAAACTTGAAGCTGAAAATGGTATATATATCTATATAAAAAAAAAAGGTCCTTCCATACGGGCGGGAGAGAGACGACTGGATAGCGCTTCTCTCCTACATGCCGCTGCCGCCATCTCCATCCAGACAGAGAGAGAGAGAGAGAGCCCACCACTCAGGCATGTGCTCCACGGAACGACTCCAGCCACGAGTCGCCTGTGAACAAGTTCAGCTCGAGCTGTTTTTAGTGTGCCACAAAATGTTTTGTATTACTATTTAATGGTTGAATCTCCACGACAACAGGAAAAAAAAAAAAAGATTACACAACTTGCGGACTGAGCCTTCGTAGATCTGGGTTTTTGGCGTGCCTGCGAGTTTTCTTCCCTAGCCCCTGCCCCGCCCCGCCCCGCCCCACCCCGCATCCCTACCCCCGAGTTTTTAAGCCGGAGAGCTAGAAAGAAAAAGGAATAAAAAGGAGGTAGGGGTGGGGACCAGAGTTTGGGGGTGGTGGGCGGGGTCTCATAGGAACATCAGCAGTACGCGACAGTGGCTGCGGCTTCCCCCACCCCCATCCCCCTTAACCAATGCTGCAGCAGCATTTATGCTAGGTACACACATACACACATCTACCTTGGTTGAGATGGATGGCATCGCCATGGCACCCAGGGTACAAAAACAAACAAAAAAAACATTAGCCAAACTTGCACTGTTGATGGCTCTGGGTACCGCGGGGACCCGTCGTGTGGAACTCCTTCCATTTGTTGTTGTTTGGTGTTTCTTTTGTTGTTTTAAATGGACCCAGAACTACACACAGCGACATCGCTACTACTCAGACCTTTCCAGTGGGAGGTGATTTAAAATCAACAGAGGCCTTGGTCAATGTCCCAGAACCCTTCCAACCCTAGTACCCGCATCCCCCCCCCCCACCCTCCCCTCCCCTCCCCGACTATGAGATGAACCGTGTCAGGTCATTTGCATTCTCACCAGTAACACTGCTCTTAAAAAAAAAAAAAAAAAAAAAGTTGACAAGCTTAATTTTTATTTCCTGCTAAGCGTGTTGTCCATTTGTTTATCGTTTTAAGACGTAAAATAACATTGTGGAATCCGAACCCCCCTCCTCCCCACACCCCTTACCTATCCCCCACTTTTTCTTTGTCCCCCCCCCCTCTTAAAACACTGACCTCATAGGGTTACGTCGCCACCTAGTCTGTCACGTGAAGCGCCGTAACATTGGCACTACTTCATGTCACTTAATTTGTTCTGTTTTTTAGCAGTTTATTTTTTGTTTTTTGTCAAGGTTATGTTCTGTTTTCTTTTGGTGTCCAAATGCAATAAAGAATGTGTTTGATTTATTATTTCATTTTTTGTCTTCATTAAGAAGCAACCAATTTGAAGGCATTTGTACGGAGATGCCCGGATGCGTACCCACACCGAGCTGAGCTGGAAAAAGGTGTTTTATAGACACGTTTAAGACGTTACCTTATGTTTTGTTATTATTTTCTTTGTTTTTATTTTATGTATCAATTTAAATTAAGTCTGTCTTTGTTATCACTCCTGTTGAGGATCTTTTTGTTTATCTCAGATGTTACAAAAAGGAAAGGAAATTATTTAAAGCAGAAAAGAACAAGATAATAAAGGTTGAATTCAAGCCTGTGGTTGTTGGGTCATTGATTAATCATTTGTGAATTTCGAATCCCCATTCGATACCTTTTCGTTTCTTTAATAGCAACAACTTGCGAAACTGCATGCTTTTTGCAGTATTTTTTTAATCCAAGATATTCAAATTGATTGGTCATTAAATGTTATACTCATTCAAATTTTGGTGTTGGAGGGGGCTGAGGCATGTTTGATAGTTCTGGCAGAAACAGGACAAACTGATGCAGCAATGTTTGGTGACAAGACACTAGTTGGTGAGTTGTAGAGGAAAAACATTGAAGGTTTGCAGTCATTTGTTAATGTGTTATGAGATAACACGACAAATGTAAAATTTTAATTCAAAGTAATTTTAGTGCATTGTTCTTCAATCTGCTTCACCTGTATTTAGTGCGTGTTTCTCAACGCAACGTTCAGCCGACCCTTTAGTTCTCGTCGCATGTGGAGTAGGAGATTCTGATGTACTGGTGGCTGGGCGGGTTCCAATGAGGGTCCCTGGCCAGGGCTACTTCCTGCGTGCCCAACGCGTGCCTGGACCTCCATGGCCTGGACCAATCGGGCATCACTGGAGCACAGAACAATGAGGTAATCAAGTCAACACACCTTTGAGAAAGGGGTTATTCATGAATTGCTCTTGGAGACCATTGGTAAAAAAAACATTTCCTTCCTTCCTTCCTTGCTAGGCTTGGATGTAACACTGGCCTTATCCAAATGCATTGACATTGTTTTTAATCAGAACAAATAGTGGGTGTTAAGCAGCACCTTGCTTTTAGGATTCCCTCAGCGGCTGATATTTATTCTATCCTGTAATTGTAAAGCAGTACCAACTCCCCATCAGGGAGAAAAGCTTGAGTTTAGGCCTATATGTGGGTGGAAACCGGGTGACTTATCAATAATACTTAATTTAGTTTGTATTTACGTTCCCAAAACTTTATTACAATGTCATTTTTGCATATTTTATGAATAATTAAAATGAGGAAATATAGGAATATGTCTACTTTGTTCATTGAGAAGGATGGGTCGAGCGAGTTAACAAACTTTCAGGGTAACCTCAATAAACTTATAGACGAAGTCGATTTTTCCATGAGTTCAATCAATGTCCGTTATTAATCGAGTAATGACCTACCATGTGCCCGGCCTCGACCCAGTCAGCGGGTGGGATAGATGTAAATAGACTAGCGCATGCGCATTAGGTTTGCCCAAGTCCTTGTACACAGAGCTTGTATATAATGGCAGAGGGCTGTGATTGGCTGAGCCGGTCAGTCCTACGGAGTGGGCAGAGCGCTCTCCAACTCGTCTACAGTAATCCGAGGGGATTGCGTTCGTATGTTAACTCGCCAAACGATAGGTGTAAAATGGTTAAATCGAATGAACAACGGCACGATTTTTGTTAAAAAAAAGGATAATTTGCAAAAGGGGAATCACTCCACGGCGTCCTCTACTTATTTTACAGTAGTGGCGGAGTACAGAAGAAAGTTAGAATTACTCGAGCGAACAAAAGCAGACGTTGACGGAGGAGTTCGCTTTCGCCGAGTTCAGAGGACGGGACGTGATGGCTCGGAGGAGGAATTAAGGTCGCGTGGTTTATATTCTCCGGGTTTGGACCGAGCGAGGTGGCTCAGGAGCCCGTTAGCTGACCAGTTACGGGTGAGTTAAACAAAAACAGATCGGATCCGCTGAAACCATGGCTGAAACCTCTAGAAGGAGTTGTATTCACCTGATTTTGTTTGCATGTCAGGGTTTAAATCCTATTTTTTAAAATATTGGAGGCTAGTAAATCCTTTGTCGGCTAACGGTTGGTTTTGATTTGATTACTGGCCATTAACTAATTGGTTCCAGAGAGCGTAACTAATTTGTTGTTGTGTTGAGTCATTCGTTTGTTGCCCTATTTGTATAATAGATATTTTTTACTATCACATTTTGCATACAAGTGTATAATCTATCGTGTTTAATTATATTTCTGGTGAAAAGACTACTTCTACTCAAATGATGTACCTCTGCCTTAAAATGAACGGAACGATATGACACGTCAAAGCGACGCTGGCAGATTGTTCAGACAGCCTTCATGTTCGGGTGTTTTTTATTTTTGTATTCCTAACCAATCAGATGATCGCTGTTCGACCGTCAACCACTTTTATTTGACACTATGAACGTACCCCAGCTCACCTCACCGATTGTGTTACTACTGTAGGCCTAATAGTTGTATTCGTGTCCCTCTCCCCAGTACCACCACCTGTACTTCATCTATCTCTCCACCATTATCCTCTGTCACTCCACGGACTGATCTTTTGACCTTTCAAATGCAACACAGCTTCTTTTTGACATGGTCATTGTCACTGTGTGTGTGTGTGTGTGTGTGTGTGTGTGTGTGTGTGTGTGTGTGTGTGTGTGTGTGTGTGTGTGTGTGTGTGTTGCATTCAACCTGGGCTCCATTTTCAGTGTTCATCTGCTGATACATTGCAAAGCAATACAAATGACCCCTACACACACACACACACACACACACACACACACACACACACACACACACACACACACACACACACACACACACACAGTTTGCAAACATAATGTATATACATCACACACTGAGCCTAAACCTCCTGCCAATCTATGTAATCCTGTCTGACCACTTCCTACTCCCATGTTATAACGTTATATTAATAATTAAACTACTACTGATGAGTTAACCTCTTAACCTATTAGTCATGGTAACCTAAATGGGAGTATGTGTTATGCATCAATGAACTGACTAACGATGCAGTAAAGACATGTAGTGATGTAGAGGTTACAGTGAAGGAGAGATGTTGGACTTATTTGTTCCTTGGTCACCAGGTTGTCATGACACTCTGGTGTGTGTCTTTTAGTCTCCTCTGTGCATGCCATAATATACCCTATTGTAGATCTCGTCTTCCTTCTTCTTATTTTCTTACTTTGGTTCCTTTCTGGACATTTGCTTGAGTCCAAGTGATGCTGAAGACCGACTCTGCCTAGGGCTTGTTCTCTTTGGTGAAATGTCAATTTTATGTACAAATATATAAAATAAATACTTTTTTCCTACCCTGCTCTAAGCCAGGTCAGTGAAGAACTTGACAAGATGCTTGTTACATCATAACTCCTTCGCCTGCTTCCCTGAGTCCATCTCTGGTCTTTACCATCTACTGAGCAAACGTTGCACATATATAGCCTGACATTCTGACAGGCCCATATGCTCTGCCCCCTCATGGTAATATTCAGCTCCGAGTGGTCAGATCGACCATCGGGAGAATGTTTGTCAGCTTTGACATACTATTGACCTATGCTGTTGACTTTGCCCTCAGGCAGGATAGACCACACTGACACAAGCACAAACCCAGACTCCCTATCCTTGACTCGGGGCCAGATGAGACATTCCGGTTGTCTCCCACCCCATCTCCCTTCAGACGACGAGGCGGCCTCAACGTGGCGGTTGACTCTCAATCAATAGGCCTGGTTAATGTTTCCCAATGCGAGGCGGACATTCTTCTGTTATCAGGGTGATGTCAGCCTCCGGTGTCGTTGTTTGTGGAGAGTCTCCGCCTCGGTGACAAGGCGGTGGATCTGTTGTCATAGAGATGAGGTATACTTTGTTCTCCCGCACACGGCTCGGCGACTCATCGATCTCGTCTGTTTGTTTGAATAGCGGGATGTGAATGAATGAATGGAAGAACAGGTTTGAGGTGAATCGTTTGCAGATATGAAGTGGAGCTGGCTGATAAGGGTTGAAAGTATGCAGTTTTTTTGCACTCCTGGTGCAAGGTAGTAAAATATTGATTTTCTAGGTTCGATCCCCAAACTCCACCATCATCATTTAGTATATGAAAGGTCCCGTGTTCATTTAAAGGGCCTGTGAAGATCTTTTAGTCTGTGATCAAGGGCTGTAAAAAAGCAGTTGACGTGACTGAACACGGCTTTATGAACGGTTCAGAACTCAGCCTCTCCCGTCTCTTCAGATGTCGTGGCTTGTAAGGCGGGGCGTGCCGCCCCTGCCCCCCGTGGGGGTCACTGTGGCCCCCACAGGACCCAACATCTCCTGGTTCCCAGAGTCTCCCCTTCTGAGCCCGGACCAGCCCACCTTCCTCATGACCACAGCGGCCCAGGCCATCTCCGGCTTCTTCGTCTGGACCGCCCTAATCATCACCTGCCACCAGGTACGGGTCCAATCGTTATATGCATTACATCACCCTCACTGCACATCATATTTGAATTACTCTCACCCATCAGATTTAAGGTTTGCAGCCTCCCGCCAGACCCAGCTCTAGGATGCAGGCTACCCAGAATAGTGGGGCAATCCTGTGCTGAAAGGCCTGGCACAAAAAAATATTATCTTCATTGGCTGCAAATGGACCTTTTTCCTAAACCTTAGGGAAAAGTTATTATTATTATTATTTTTACTAAAACCCTTAAAAATCCTTAAAAACTGATAGATGAGCTGAATTCAGTGGGAAGTGGGCGTTTCCCTTTCTCTCGCTTCATATTTGTTTCAATCGTGTTGCTGGAGGCTAGGATCTGTAACCACAAGATTGGCAAACACAAACATTGCCAAAACTGTGAAAAAATGGTCTGTACATGTTTCAAATCAACACTGTGTAGATTGGCCACTATAGATATACTCTTATGATGATACACTAAAATCCCCTTCTATAAACGTCATCTACTTGCGCTAATTTTTAGAATATAGATTTTGAATATCTCCGTATTGAAGCAGCAAAGCCCCTCGGCCTTGTGTAAGCCCTTTGCAGCTTTCGGTTCATGACCTAGGCTCTCTGCCATCTCCCCCATAAGCTCTGCTATCCCATAGTAGTACTGCTGGATACACTATGATATTGGAATAGGTCAATACGTTATTAAATTGTCAGAATATTAGTAATTCAAGAAATCGATGTTGTGTCATGGTCTAACCGTTACAAAACAAAAGGTTCAATGTTTGCTCTGAGGAGGTAGCTAGCTGCATCTAGGGGTGAAGGGAACTATGGAGAAATAAAAAAATTCTGCCAGGATAAACCTAACTCATTTGTGTGCACAGAAGAATGTGGGTGTCAATGTGTATTTTTCCAAAATTGGGAAGAGGACAGGCAATCTGATGCCAAACGTGGAACACAAATGCACTAGTAAAACGTTGTGCACACAGATGTGCACGCCTGAGCAAACAGGGAGTGCGCTGCGGCGTCACTTGGCAACGCCTAGCAGGTGTTTGCGTGTACGGACTGGAAGCGACGCAGGAAAGTGCTGAGATGTTTCCATAATGAGAGGGAATCTGACAATCTGTGAGTCATGCGTGGCTCACGCATGCTGTTCTGTCAACCGGCAACTTTAAGCTCTGAAACTGAGGTCAATAAAATGGCCTCATCACACAAATTGACAAATCTTCATTTAGACAGGATCAGCTGTTTTCTTCCATTATGTAATATCAGAGTATTGCCGTTATAGCCGTGGCCTGAAAAAATTGCAGTCTGCAACATGAGCTCTGTTTCGTTATTAGACAGACCTATCACTGAGTTTTATTGATTTATATTTTTCCATGGACACAAAGTCGGAAACAAACGTCCCTCGCTACACCCCCCTTTCATAATGTGTCCCATTCTTAACTTTCCAGCACTTTCATCATTCCTCTTCAGGGATGAGGATCCTGGGAACGTTTAGAATTGTTCCCTATTGTAATGAATCATATTTGGGATAACCTTGACTAATGTGCCTGTAATCGTCCACCACCGGTCCCTCTCGCTCTCTCCAGATCTACATGCACCTGCGCTTCTACCGCGCACCCAATGAGCAACGGCACATCGTGCGCATCCTCTTCATCGTCCCCATCTACGCCTTCGACTCCTGGCTCAGCCTCCTCTTCTTCACCAACGACCAGTACTACGTGTACTTTGACACTGTGCGGGACTGCTATGAGGGTAGGCCCGGGCATGTGTGTGTGTTGGCTCATACACACTTGTGCATGAATGGGTGGATGTTAGGCAATATTGTAAAGGACTTTGAGTGGCCACGGGTTAGAAAAGAGCTGTAGAAATGCAGCCCATTTAGGTATTTTCCCCTACTCACCTTCTTGATTTAACATTGTTTTTGTTTTCTGGATCTTTCATTTTATTTTCCATCTAATATCTGCAGTAGTTTCAATTAGTTTCCCCTTTTCTGACTATTCGATATTCCTGTATAACCCCACCGACAAAAATTCAAGCACTAAACTGTGAGGTTATTTAATCAGTTATAATTGCAACCATAGTTAAGTTTGTCACCGCTCAGCAGTTTTTAGTGGAAAGGGGTCGGAATCGTGTTTTGAGGGCCTCAGAACAAAGTTCACCTAGACTAGATCGAGGGCAATTATTGCTGATGTTTCTAATTTGGTGTTTTATCTCGGAGACTGATAGCCGATATCTCTTCTCGGTCATCCACCTCCTCTCTTCACATACACGGCTCCACATTTTCAGCAGTTTCACTGAGTCACAGGGATCTGACATCACTTCATGTTATCTCTCCATCTCACCCCTCTCATTCTTTCCTCCTCTCCCCTCTATTCTCTCTAGTTAGGCCACGTTTATACATAGCAGGGTATTTATAGAAACAAATATTTCCCCCCCTCCGTTTCAAAAATAACATTGTGCACACAACTTTTTTGAACATTGTTCAAAAAAGTTGTTGTTTACATCAAACCCCATAAATACGCTGTCGAGCGCCATTATAACTATGCCAAACCTATGGGCGGCAGTGTAGGGAGAAGGATAAAGCCATGCAAGCCAATCAGAATCCTCAGAATCAAGCCAAACAAACTGTAAACAGGGCGCTCATATGACGTTAAGCATTTCCTGGCGCATAATGTGACGCTTCAGAACCTAAAACCCAGTTTCTCCCCGTTGACACGACAACACATAACCGGCGTTTTCAGAAATCTCCACTTTGGCCGGAGTTTTTAGAAATGATCGTTTTCTGTGATAAAAACGGCGTTTTCGTGTAAATGAGAGGCCAAACCGCCTGGAAACATCTGCGTTTTCCCTTTGTGTAAACGGGGCCTTATTCTCCTTTCTCTTCTCTCTCCTTTCTCCTCTCCCCTCTTCTTTCCCCTCTTTTCTTCTTTTCTCTTCCTCTTCTCCTCTCCTCCCCTGCCTCTTCTCTCCTTCTTGTCTTCTCTTCCCCTCCTCCCTCTTTATCTCCCATCCCTTCTTCCCTCCTCTCTCCTCGACCCTCCCATTATCGTGATTTTTGTGCCGGGAATGCTTGTTGCACAGCAACCGTATCGTGGTCCTGGTTCCACCCCCGTGCTCAAATCACCGGCCATGCTGGCCGACATAATGGGCTCTCCACCAATCCCCTCCACCAAACCGTGTGACAAGAGTGTACATCCAGCCAAACGTTATCACTATGGCAACGCCCCAGAGGGGACGAGTGAGCTCTTGGCTGTGGTAAACAGCCAGGAAACACACACACACACACACACACACACACACACACACACACACACACACACACACACACACACACACACACACACACACACACACACACACACACACACACACACACACACACACACACACACACACACACACACACACACACGGAGACAGAGAGAGAGACACACAGAGACAGAGAGAGAGACACACAGAGACAGAGAGAGAGAGAGAGAGAGAGACACACACACACAGAGAGACAGACTTTGAGGCAGCAATACTCTTTCTTGCCAGTTAACCTCTCGTGTGTTTTGTTGTGGTAAAGAATTTCAACTGGCATGAATTCCAGTCTTGGGTTCTTTTGTGAAGGAGCTCGAAGGCTGAGACACGTAATGAAAGACGCCCAGATAGGGCATTGGGAGGAAGGGCGGATGGGTGGATGGGTGGGCTGGGGTGGTGTTGTGAAGGAGATAAGACTGCAACGGGCGGAGTCGGGGCGGTTGTTATGGCGGCAGCTAGCTTGAGACGTGCTTTGGCACAGGGGAACTGACACAGCGCCCCCTCCCTACCCAAGACACACACACAAGCACCGCACAGATAGGATGCCTGAAACAACGGGCATAAGTGTGTGTACTGTCAGCTTGAAGTCGAAACAGAGTTGCTAAAGTATGATGTCTACTTCACTAGCTCATATGGGAAAGCATAAGAACACACATGCACGCACACACGCACACGCATATACTGACACAGTGCAAAGTGACACTACAGTGCTCCCAGCTGCTTCAGCGAGCTAGGGCTGACATTCAGCGCTCTGCACAGCCCCTAGGAAGCCGCTTGCCTTCTCTGCCAGCAGCAACAGCTGTCTGGCTGTCAGTTTGACTCATGTCGGCCATCTTTAAATACGTGTTCCAGGTAGATTGTTAGGGGTCAACGGATCCTGTAAAGTAAGGGAGGATATTTAGAATTTCATGATGAATAGAAAATGTTATATACTAATAATATTTGAGAGTGAGTGAAAACCATTTTGTTTCTGCTGCTTTTACTTAAATACGTTTAATTGTATTCAGTGGGAGACTTAAGAGGGAAAGTTTTAAGAAGGAACTGGTCTTTTTTGATTCTTAAATTGTTATTGCTTAAATATACAGAAACTCTTTTAAAAATTGTCCTTATTTTATTTACAAATAATCACTCTTTATAGATTTAGAAAAAATATATTTGGACACCTTTCTCAGATTCGTTTTTGTGATTCCTTTCGGCGTTCTTTCCCACCAAAAGTGACGTGAACCCTTCTTCTTGTGTTTTCTCCACAGCGTTTGTGATTTACAACTTCCTGAGTCTGTGCTACGAGTACCTGGGAGGAGAGAGTGCCATCATGGCCGAGATCAGAGGAAAACCCATCGAGTAAGTCCTACCATAAGATGACGCTACATGAAAGCAAAGTCAGGCCCTTTTATTTAAAAAGCAGTTTTGGTCATAGTTGTTGACATTTCCTGTAATCAATGAATCAAAAAAGAAACGTAAGCTATCTGTGGCTGCCGCAGGCCTGTCACAGGCCTATCCATTCATTTAATCAAAGTTCACTAATGGGTGGAATTGCGTAAAGGGTTAATCAGCCTTCACACTTACACTTGTACGACCACACAGACGTGACCTATGACCTCTCGGGAGGCTTTGAGGGGCAGTGACGACCCTCACTCAGACCTCCATACAGCAGATTGGGACTCAGTCCCTGCACGGCCGTTAACTCCCTGCGTTGTGTCCCGTGGCGACCAGGTCCAGCTGCGTGTACGGGACGTGCTGCCTGCGGGGGCGCTCCTACTCCATCGGCTTCCTGCGCTTCTGCAAGCAGGCCACGCTGCAGTTCTGCGTGGTGAAGCCCCTCATGGCCACCGTCACCGTGGTGCTGCAGGCCTACGGGAAGTACAAGGACGGAGACTTCAAGTGAGAGAGGACGGGGTCGCATGCACATCACAGGATACGCATACCATCGGTAGATTAAAGACACCTGATCGGAACATTATAGATGTCCGAATATCTGACGCCTTCACGTTTAGAGCTCAACAAAGTCAACATTGTCAGGTTCATCGTTTACGTATACCACTAATCGATAAAGAGATAACCTAATATAACAAATATGTGATTACTCTATAGACGCTGTCAGTCTATAGCTGATGTCCTAATCAAGTACTTATAACTCATAACCCATCATTTACTCTGTATTTTATATTATTTACTCTTTCCCTTGCTGTCCATCTGTCTTTGTCTCTCTGTCTCTCTCTCGCTCTCTCTCTCTCTACCTGTCTCTGTGCCTCTCAACCCCTAGTGTTGCCGGCGGCTACCTGTACGTGAGCATCGTGTACAACGTCTCTGTCAGCCTGTCGCTGTACGCCCTCTTCCTCTTCTTCTTCGCCACCCGCCAGCTGCTCAGCCCCTACAGCCCCGTGCTCAAGTTCCTCATGGTCAAGTCCGTCATCTTCCTCTCCTTCTGGCAGGGTGAGGGGGACACACTCAGTCACTCACCCACTCACTCACTCACTCTCAAACACACTCACACTCTTGAGTTTGTTTGTACAAAGGACAATTGCCATGATTGATGTACGACTTGATTGATTTGTATTTTCATCAATGGAATATTAACCTGAGGCGTATCCTCAAATTGTAAGGTTTAAAAGGGACAAAATGTGCCCTTGGAGGTTTTAGCACTTGTTGTGGTCTTGTGATTCTCTACTAAGCACTTGTGTTGAGTTTAGAACACACGTTGTTGTGGTCTTGTGACCCTCTTATACTTGCAGGTTTCCTGAAGCTACTTCCACTCTGTTCCGTTTATTCTTTAGAATAATCCACGTATACAATAGAATGTATACATGGATTCATCTGAATGACGTATAAGCAGATAAAGAGCTAGATAGATAGATAGGAACTTTATTAATCCCTCTGGAAGGTTCCCTCAGGAAATTGCACTTCCAGCAGCTGCAAACACCATGTTTACAAATAGAATATGAGTTAAAAACAAGTATAAATGCAAAAGTACAAAATGCAAAATGCAAAAAATATGCAGGGAAATAATATACAAGAAGAATACTATACAAGCCATTTCCATGTCTGGTTAACCAAGATATGGTTCTTCTGCCCAGGCTTGCTGCTTGCCATCCTGGAGAAGTGCGGGGCCATCCCCCGCATCAACTCTGACGCGGTGACGGTCGGTGAGGGCACGGTCGCCGCGGGCTACCAGAACTTCATCATCTGCGTGGAGATGTTCTTCGCGGCACTGGCACTGCGCCACGCCTTCACCTACACGGTGTACATGGACAAGGGGCTGGACGCCCAAGGTGAGGGGAGCGGGGGAGGTACACACCGAGGGCTGACGCCAGGGGGCCTGAAACAACAGAGGGTGGGGCCTCGGGCTGCAGACTTTAAAGGTGACCTATTATACCACCCAGTGTGAGTGTGATAAGGCGTAATAAGCCGTTTTGGAAAATCGGCCTCTTCTGACATCACGACTGGGTGTGTCCACCCGGATGTGTGCTGGACAGTTCAGTCTACCAGCCTACCCTGTGGACTGTAGCAAACGTTGCTCATCTGTCAAACATAGAGGTGGACACGCCCACATGTGATGTCAGAAGAGGCCGATTTTCATACCGGCTTGTAATGGTTAATCACACTCCCAGCTGATGGAATAATATTCACCTTTTAAAACGCCTGATTTAAGTGTTTTTTATAAATAGATGAATAGCTCAAATGTGACGCGTAGTGATAATAAGAAATAGGTGAAAGAATTGGTATAAATGTTGTATTGTGCAACATCACTATGTGGTATTGTATTCTTAAACATTACAACATTTAAATGTTTGCCGTCCGTCATCCTGGCCCTTTTTCTCGTGCTACAAAACTATGAATACATAAATGCATTCAAAAATTTCCTCCCATGTCTTTTCTGTTCACTTTGGATCACATTTTCTTTGCTGAATTCTACATCCGCTCTTCCTCTATGTATCACTCTCTTTTCTTGTCTCTGCGCTGCGTTATAAAGGACCTCTTCCTTCGTACGGACAGTTTGGTAGGTTGAAGAACTGCTCTCTGTTTTGTCCTTTTACCCTGACCTTTGAACATCTTTTCTTTGTTCATTATCATGTCTATTTTATAACACATTTGTATCACTTTGGCTATCATTTTAGTACCAAGATTTCTCTATCTTTATCGTCCGTCCGTCCGTCCGTCCCCGCACACTTTTCATAATCCATACCGTCGCTCATCCTCCCGTTCTCCCTCTTCCTCTGCCTCCGTTTGTCCCTCACGTCACTGCTCTGTCATTATCATACCATCTCTCTGACTCACCCGTGTCCTCCCCCCACGCAGGCCGCTCTGCCCCCATGAAGAGCATCTCCAGCAGCCTGAAGGAGACCATGAACCCGGGCGACATGGTCCAGGACGCCATCCACAACTTCTCCCCGGCCTACCAGCAGTACACACAGCAGTCCACGCTGGAGCAAGGGGCCCCGCCCGCCGTCCAGCGTGGCCACGGCACCGCGGGCGCCCGCGGCGACTCGGAAAAGACCCTGCTGCTCAGCTCCGACGACGAGTTCTAGGGTGTGTCCACGGTAACCACGTTCCAGTGCTCCCGCCCCTTCTCCTCCTCCGTCACCAGCAGCAGCACAGCCTGAACTTGATTCAACGGCTTTTATTTATGAATGGAGAGACGAGTTGTGGGAGGCGGGGCTTATTTCCCCCGTGCTTCGTTTGGTTTGGTGATATGCACCTGTTCATCGGGGAGGATAGTTGTGCTTCCGTTTAGTTTGAAAAAAGAGAAGATGGATTACAGACTTTCACAGGAACGTGTCTGCCAAATCTTTCCTTCGTAAGAACTTATGTTCAGAGTTTCAGGATTTAATATCAATTTCACCGTTAATTTCAATTTCACAGAGAGAGGGAGAGATGGTAGAACAATAACAGAGGGGTATCCCAGAGGGAGAGAGCCTCGAGGGGGTCAACATGGGAGAGGAACTTGGATGAAAACATCTCTTGGCAAAGTAATGGGTTTCTTTTCATAGTGGACCGTCCTTTTCCATTGGCTGAAAAGCTGCAGCCCTGGCGAAACAGCCTCGCATATAATAAAGGGGGCCAGAGAAGACAAAAGAGTATCGCGAGAATACAGGAGCTGGTGTGAGGGCAGAACTAGGTTAACTAGATGGAGATGGAGGAGTCTTCATCATCAGCCATTTCAATTGCTTGAGCTACCCATAGAAATCGGTACATTTATTTTTTATCGGTAGTATAACATTTAAGTCTTTAAATATACAACATATATTTAAATAGGCCTGGATCCCTTACAACGTGTTGTTTTATTAAAGCTTAAGGGACCCAGTTGGCCTTTTTACGTTTTGCTTGTTCTTATACCATGTAGCTGCTTTCTGATGACTTAGCTGACCACCAGAGGGCATCCCACACACAAATACGTATCTATAAAATTCACATTATCGCACTCGACACACTTGAGACCTGGAACCCAGTCAACAGAATAGGAATGCAGTGTGTAAGCTGCTTCGTGTTTGTTGACACATATACTGCCCAATTTACGTTGTTGGGATTTTTCCCAAAATGCCAGTTCAGAGACATGGAGTAGATTTGAGCCTTGCCTACTCACTGAATTAAGTGATTCTATATATTTTGGGGGGATTTTCAGTGTGTTTTCTACAAAACACAGTGATTTAAGTAGGGTGAGACCTGAGAATTAACATTGTAATCAAGGGTTTGTTACAAACGTCACAAATGTTTTGTATCAGAAATATATTTAAAATGTAGATTTATTACAATATGCAACATTTCAGTCATCTCTGCATATGGACGTTTAAAGGGAATGCTTGATGTTCTTGTCCTATTTTTTTCAAGTGCAATCATTCTCTCCATCTCTTCGTCATGTCAAAGATGGACAGACGATTTCTGTTGTAAATATGTTTAAGCGCTGTCTTTAAAAGAAAATGGTTTAGTCATGTGTGATATAATATTGTATGCTGTAAAGCGTTTATAAAAAAGAACTTAGTTTTATATAACTGACTTTTTTTTGCATATTATTGAAAAGCAGCTCATTTGATGCCCTTTTATTTTACGTTCAAATGTTTAAACAAAACTATCGGAAGAAAGAGAATAAAGATATTTAGTTTTATCTGTAACAGTGTTAGTGTTTTTTTTTACAAATGAATGTATATTGCAATTATCAAGTTTTTTTATACGCATTCACCGAACCATACAATTTCTGATTACCACTATTTAACAGATGGGAATTTGACAAGTTACCGAACATTACGCAGCAATTATCAGTCGGAGTCAAATGAACGCTTCCTGTATCAGTCAGTTTTTTTTATAGCTCTTATCAATTGATCACATGAGCTTTCAAAGTTCTCTTTTTTTCAATGCTTGTTTCCTCTTAGCCAACAGTGACTCCACAGTACAGCCTTATCGACTAGCTGTGAGCTATTATCTTTGCATTCTCATCTAGTCCTCCTTCTTGCATCAATTAATGCTTTGTTTGTGTCACAATGGTAGCTTCCACATTTTACAGACTTACGAGATCTGTGGTTACAGTTAAGAATATTTAGTAAGAAGTAAACGAGAAATAGCTAAACAGCTAGATCCATACTCAAGTCTTGGATGTAGGCTCTTGATATCGATAAATCTCACTACAATCTACAATCACAACGAATCAATTGTATGTACAATATATACAACATTTATTTTAATTATTAATATATAAAATAGACAATGTACTTTAAGTTTTTTTACCATTGAAAAAATACATGTAATAAATACAAAGACCATCTTTTTCGTTTTGCAGTATTACAAAACATCCAGCACAATTTGACAGATCTGAGACAAAATATTACTGAGAATAAATGCTATGCAACATCTGATATCAATATAGCTAAATATACGCCTCTTACATATATATAATAAGGAGTATCTGACAACACACTATAATGTGTTGCAATGCCTGCTTTCCAACGTCATATTGCTAGCCCTATTCGAAAGGCCCAGTCCTCCCCTCCCAGCCTAGCGGAGCTTGGGTAGCAGTTTTTACTGAAAGACAACAGATTAAGGTTTTCTAGTGAATTAAGCACCACCTCCATTACACCTTTCTACATCATGTCATCTCTTCCTCACATTCTCTAACCTTTTTCCTGCCGCCTCAACGCGTTCCATCATCCTCATTTCAACCCTCATTCCATCTTTCCCCTCTTCGCAATCCCGACATTTTGTTCACCGTTCAACTTTCCCCATGACCTTGCTGTCATGCCAATTCAGAAAAGACCTTAATTTTTTTTTCTCCATAAATAAACAAAAACAAACTTACACATCATAAATCACCTCAGTACTTAAATAATGGTTTCCCCACAAGACGCCACTATGAAATCAGGACAAACGTGGCAAATATGCGCACACCAAGTAAAAAGTCCACATACAGCAAACATGGCCATTGGCATTTAGCATTTTCTACTCTGCTCATAACAGTTAACATTTTGTAATAAAAAAAAATAACAGTTATAGTAATCATCTTTAGTCAAAGTACAATTATTAGAGGTGAGAATAATCCCAAACTAGTCATACATCGCAAGTACTTTCAAAAAAACAAACATAACATCACAGCACTCATTAGCTTGTCTTTTTTTTATAATATCCATTTTAAATACAAATAAAATATAGATTATAGCTCTGGTAAATGTCTCTCGACATTGTCGTCTTTCGCAGGTAATTACAAAGATTCGAAAAAGAAACAAACCAGAAAAGAAAAATGGTAATTTGGGACCGTTTTTGCTCTGATTCAGCATAACTTTTAGCATGACGCAGTGCTTCATATTTCAATGGCGGCCGTCACTTACTGACCAACATCCGTCCAAGATAATTACGTTTTCGTTTAGTTTAGTTTTAAATACAAAAGCCACAACAGACTAAACATACAATTAAAAGCACAGTAATACCTATGGACAGTGAAAGGGAGTACAATGAATCAGCACTTGGACAATACTAGACTCGATACATATAAACACAGAACGAATTTGTGGTCTGGACCTCTTGAAACAAAAAACAAAAGAAAATATTGGGCAATCCATGAATCAAACCCTCCTTCTCAACGGTTCCTTCACCCATTCCTTCACCACTGAGTATTGCTTGTCCAACCCAAACTAGAAGAGACTACTGAGACACACTGACAGCGAGAGAATGGTTGTACAGTGTGTGGGGAAACTGAAGCGCATAGTCTGGTCCGTATTCAGCGAGTCGGTATTCATTCCTGTCTGTATTTGAAAAAAAGAAAAAAAAGACAGACACACTAAAACTGTCTAAAAAAAGTACACAACCCCACCCCACCCCCCTTTTTCAGCCCTGTAGCAACAAAATGACTAGTTGACCCAGACGGATCGGACACACGAGGGAGTGGGGATCGCAGACGGTGACGAGCGAAGAGGAGGAGGCGTTGACCGAGACGTCTGCCCTCTCTCCAGCTGTATTGTTGTTGTTGTTCTACGGGGTGCGTGGGGGGGGGGGAGCGGTTAGATAAACGAGACAGAGACCACAGCCGTACAGATGGCCGTACACACAGGGACAAACATGAGCGCTGGCGGCACGATCGGCGTTGTCAAGGGATGGGACGCGGGAGCTCAGCTGCGTGGCCTCTGTTTGAGTCCGCCCCGGCCCACGGGTCAAGCCAGGAATGACTGGGAGATGTGTGCGCGTGTGTGTGTGTATGTGTGTGTATGCATGTGTGTACAAGTGCTGTGTGTGTGTGTGTGTGTGTGTGTGTCGACGGAGCCTGAGATCACTACAACTGAACATGAAGTGCGTTTTTTCGTAAGTGCTTATCATTTGTATCGTCCGTCTCCCTCCTCCTCGCCGTGTATCTCTGCACGCGTGTGTGTGTGTGTGTGTGAGTGAGAGTGTGAGCGTGAGCTCGGGGTATCCCTCTCCTTGTTCCATTCCAGCTCCTCCTCCTGCTCCTAGGAGCCCCCCTGCTCTCTTTGTGTCTGCGGCTGGGCGGGGCTCTTGACGATGGTGATGACCGAGGCCGTGTTGAGGCGCGGCGCCGTGGCCAGGATGTTGCCCCCGCCGGACTCCAGCCCGCGGGCGAACCGCTGCAGGGCGGCCAGCCGCGCGCCCAGCCCCTCCAGCTCCCGGCGCATGCCGTCGTTCTCGGCGCCCAGCCGCTCCACCTCCCGCTGGAGCTCCTTCTTCTGCTGCTCCAGGGCCTCGCGCTGGGACACCCGCTTCACGCGGCAGCTGGCGGCGTAGCCCCGGTTCTTCAGGGTGCGCCGGCGCTGCTTCAGCTTCTGCACCTCCTCGCGGGAGAGCCCGCGCAGGTGGAGGTTGAGCTCGCGCACCGACAGCGACATGAGCTCGCTGTCCGAAAGGATGGGCACGTTCTCGCCGCACTCCCTCTTGACCTGTGGGGGTGGGGGGGAAGGGGAACAAAGAGGAGTGAGGATACGGGGGAGATAAGGGAAGCACTGTGGCGCTCCTTTTTGATGGACACAGGGCTGAGGTCATTAAGGACATCATGGTAAAAAAAAAAGCCGTTCTTTTCATATTAGTACATAATAATAATAATAATAATAATAATAATAATAATAATAATAATAATAATAAACTATAATACTAATAAACATAGTAAATATTAGCACAGAATACAAAAAATATAGAATTTAATTTGATCCAGGATCTGATTTGGATCGTGCGAAAGTTGCAAATCATGCTAGCTGTGTGCTAGACTGTTGCAGCCTTTAAACAAAGGCGGGTGAGGAAAGACGCTCCGCTATTGATTGGAATGTTAAGCCTTCCCAGTGCGGAGAAGCTGATGTCATCACCTTTTTTCTCTCTTTTTTTTTTTCTTCCTTTTCCGTCGTAGAGGAAGTCATGGTTTTTAGATTGTTCTGTTTTAATAACTACTCATTACATTTTTTTTCCTTTTGGGCGTAGTTTGGATTTTGTTCAACTATTTGCCCCGAACCAAAACCACAGTTGAACAGGGGAAACATACGATTAAAACACTGGAGGTGAAAAACTCTTCAAAGTGCCTTCAACATGAGCCGAGCACATGTTGAAATACCAGAGCGCTGGGAGGCCCTCTCTTACCTTCAGGGCTTTGCTATTTCTCTCAGACGTCATGCTTTCACCGTTTCTCCCCCCGTCCAGAATCCCGTCACAGATTCAGACAATCTGCAGAAAAGATAAACTAAATGTTATGACATATAATTACACTCAACAAGCCAGCTCTGTCCCTTTCTAACATGACATTAACCAACCTTAAAATATGCCATTCTGTGTGTGTGCATACAGAAAAAGCCCAGATTCGTCATGCTTCGAAAAGAAAAGTTGCATTTCGTTAATATATGTCTTATACGAAAGGAGAGGGAGGATTTGAAAGCAGACTGCCGTGTGTGTTCACAGTGAACGCGAGGGGAAGTCACGGTGTGCCCAACCCCTTTTGTTGCTCAAGGCAGGTGTTGTTCCCTAAACACTTCCTCTTATCGGCTACAAGAAAAATAACGAACTAAATTATAGCCGTCTCCCCATGGCTACCCTGAAAGCAAGTCATCTTCTATTGATTGTCCCTTTAACACACTGCCCCCGATTGTTCATGTTTAACAATGGGCCTTGTGATTAATACTTATTACTTTGTTACACATTGGGATTGTAATGGTAGAGGCCCTTAACCAATATCCTACAGCGATGCAAATCTTTCTGGAACAAAAAATATAAAATTAATATTTAGTTATATTTAAACCTACCTAACGCAGATGACCACTACAGCAAAAGCATTGGAAATATATATAAAAACAAAAAACGCAAGGTTGTAAAAGTTAAAATTCCGGTTTTAGGTAAATAATAGACATTTGTGGCACATGTGGTAAAAGCGCCATAGTAAGCGTAAAAGGGAAGTCATCATGTCCCTCCTTACATTGTTTAAATCCCCCCCCCCCCTCTTTACACAGGCCTAACTGTTTACATCAAATGCTCTGTTACCCAAGTGGAAATTTAATTTCCCAGAAAAAGCATGGCCCTTTTGTCTCCAGCCGCCACAGTCCGACCACGAGCACTGGGTTGTAAACCGACGTGCCCGTTTCTAAAGTCAGCGTGATTCAGCAGTATGCACTCTTCCGCGCCACGAGTGTCCTTGATGTCAAACCATGTAGCTTCAAGGAATCGTGTGATCGCTTCCCGTGATCGTTAATAACACCCGAAAACACAACAACACGCAGTTTATTTGTTTTCACCATGAACATGGTAGGGGTTTGAGAGCTACGGACTGTGACCTGACAAAACACAACATGCCAAATGATAGTGACAAAAGGCGAAGCCTACAACCGTGGTTGAGGATAACACAACTACATATTAAATACCTTTGTAGTTGTTGGCTAAATAGATACAATTGAACACGTTTAAAGTCAAATTCCAGACATGAAACAGGACATTTGTTAAAAAAACATATCCACCCATGTCCTTATAGGGAGAGGAGCTGGCGAGCTGGGGGTAGCATGCTAAACTGGGCTATAGTAAACAGCAAGTACGCAGGACATCCATTTTAGCAAGCTTTTAAAGAAATCCCAATTAAATATATTTAAATACACAGTAACTCCATATCTCGCCAAACATTCTGTTATTTCATCCGGCGTGTGGTTGTTGAATATTCACCCTCAGTTAAAACCGTAATCGGAGGAAGTAAGCACAATATTTTGACATATTTGCTTAGGCTGGCTAAAAAACATGCTACTAGCACCTTAGCATCAGGGGTTGCTAGCTGGCTAAAGCAGATTAAAGCAAACAGCTGCCTACTCACTTGTCCTTGGTTTAAGATATGCGGTCGAGTAGCAGTAGAGACGGTTATGGCTGTCAATGTAGAAGGAATTGATACGTTATCCGAATACAGCTCAGCGATGTATCTGCTCAGTCGAAGCAAGTCTAGCGACAAAATGTCAGTCCGCCTTTTCCCGGAATTACTCTGCTCTTTGAGGTTGGATTCTTTCATTCATAAAAAACACAGCAACAATGACGTAAGGCCTGAGGAATGAAGGCGGACCATTTCCGCCCCCACAGCGTACTCCGAAAAGATGTAAACAAGGAATCCCTACATCTCTAAAGTTTTCCACGACCAGTCCCACTGTTTTTAATTTAGTTCATGCCCCAGATAATGTTTGCCTGCTAATACGACAAGATTGTATTTGATTATGGAGGCCCCTGCTTGGTATACATGTAGAAAGGATTTTTTTTTAACATTTGTGAATGCCATAAAAACATAAAGAAAATCCGTACCATCGTTTTGAAAACAGCTCTGCACTATAAAAAAAAAGTTCACATGTACTATGACACTATTGCATTGCATGGGCCCTACTACACATTGTAGTTGTTGACGAAGCCCTGCTGTTTGGCCGCTTGTACGCTAGGGGGCAACATAGATTTTGAGCTATACTATCATATGACCCATAGACCCGTCTTCTTCCAGCGCACATGCTCATTCGCCGGGTGACCTCAGACCGTCGTAAGAGCAAGCGCTCAAATCTGTCATTTCGCATTGTGGTGGTTAAATCATTGAACACTAACTATATCGACAACTGTTGCATCCTTTTCGCGACTTGCGACGCTGTCCGCATTGCTGATTGAGGTATCTAGAGAATACGTGATAACACTTAGTAATGCCTTCTATTGAAGAGCTCACCCCCGGTACTGGGCCTGTCGCAACTCGGCCCCCTGACGATGAAATTGAGGACGATGAAGATGAAGAGGTATGTAGTTATGAACCTTTAAGCTACAACGGCTTCTTGAGTTACACCACAACGACTGCATTTTTTTGGTCGAATTGAGACTGATGTCTCCGTCTGGCCTGGTACTGTCCTCTTAATCCCGTAATGTATTGCTGTCCCATCTGTTTCCCTCTTTGACAGTTCGATGAAACACTAATGGAGAGGCTATGGGGTTTAACAGAAATGTTCCCAGATACTGTGCGCAACGTTGCTGATGCGTCTGCACACTGCTCCGTCTCCTTGGCCAAAAAACTGTACAGGTATGTCCTTTCAGACAGTTAGACCCGATTGTGCACTTCCGTGATGTAGCACAACTCCACTGTATGCTTGTAAGGAGAATAATTAATCCACATAAATATGATACAATTGGATTTTATTTCATTTTATCATACTGAATTATGTGTGTTTACAGTTTCTCTCGCTCTGCCCTCTGGGTGGGCACTACCTCGTTCATGATCTTGGTACTTCCTGTGGTGTTTGAGACGGAGAGACTGCAGCTAGAGCAGCAACAGCTACAACAACAGAGACAGGTTGGTCTGCATACATAAATACATGAAATCAAAAGTTCACCAAGAACTTTAATAACCCTCGTTTTGGATCCAGAGTTTTAGGAAGCAGGAAGGGCCAGTTATCCCAATGATTAAGAGCCACGGCAATATTGTGATACGTATTTAGCACCACCATCTTGTTAATGATAATGAGCGATGTTGCATATGAAATGTGCCACCCACTAGCATTTTACAATGGGTGACTGGGATGCCAAACCCTTGCTTGGCCGTGGACATTAAATGAACCACTGCTCAAACCGAGCTTTATCATCCAGACACACCGTAGCGTTATTCTATAGGTGTCCCTGAAGCCATCCCTCTCTCAGACACCAACATCAAATTCAAGCTGCAAAGAACGAGCTCCACACATTTGCACATCAACACTAACCTTGGCACTATACTAAAATTGGCCTTTCAAACATTCACTGTAAGTCGGACCTCCTCCAGGTAACACAAGGTGGGGCTGTGTGTCTGAACGCAAATGCCCGGATCCGCTCCTCCGGAGTTTACCAGGCCAGGCGCCTAGTGTAATATCCGGAGGATCGGACAGCAGGAGAATTCACAACGAGTGAGGGGATGTGTTGATGACGTTTCTATCATGCGAGTCACGCAAAACCAGGAGCAGCCGGGAGTGTAGTGGCCTCGTTCTTTCCTCTTCTTGCCTGCACTTTGTTCCACTTTCCACTCCACAGATTGTTGATTAGTGGATACTTCTAAATAATTGCGGATTTATATCAATCCAAAAATAATCGGCATTAAAGAGTTGGTAGCCTCACCGCCATCTTCGATGTTTGGTAATCGAAACAGCGACTTGTGTTTCATTTTTGAAAGGACAACTCCGGACCGAATATCCAGAGTTTATCAGTAGTTCATGGGTGAAAGGCCTATACGTTTCTGAAAAGCTAAACATTATTTTGGACGCCGCTGTCGACTGCCGCTGGCCCAGATAGTGCTCTACATATCTACACACAACACGTGTGCCTCCTTCAGACATGACATTGAAAAGGCCCTTTGACATCACGAAAGGTCTCCATGTCGGCATTCCCAGCAGAATAGAACGTTCACATAGTGTTTTGGGGAGACTGGCAAAAACATAGAGTTTTACCATGGCTTTCTCTCTGGTTCTTATTGACATTCTGACTGTCCCTGAATGCTTCTTGTATTCCAGATCTTGTTAGGGCCGAACACCGGGATGTCTGGCGGCATGCCCAGCATGATGCCCCCCGCCCCAGGCAAGATGTGACGAAAACAAGGGTCCCACACAACCCCCCGAGCTGCTCCCAGCCGTCCAGAGGGGCAGCTCCAAGGAGACACTGACCAGAAAGGGAGAGAATCTAGGAAAATGTCTAAAGAGCAAAGGCTGCACTCTCAGAACATGACAAAAAGTGCATTCCAGCATCATGAATTAGCCGGTTGAATGGTACTCAACGAGAAGGGAAGCGGGCCTGATTGCCATGTCCTGAGTGTCGCAGTTAAATACGTCCCCCTTTGCCCCCCCCCCTCACAAGGTTCTGTTTACTCTAGTATCTTGCGTAGACTGATTTCCTGGAACAATGTCTCTGTTTTCATTTTATATATATATATTTACAACTCTTGAAATAGTGTTCCCACGGGACCTGGCGGTAATGGTGGATAATTGCAACAGATGGGGTTTAAAAATAATGTTTAGGGATTACCAAATGTGTGTTTCAGTCTGAGACATCCATAGTTGTCTGAATCGTTATTCTTGCCATTGAACAACGCCTACATGTAAACTTGTGTCAAGAGATGGTCAGCGGAGATCTAACCTCCCGAACCAGATTCTGAGTGCTATAAATTACACTTCTGCCTGTTTCATGTCTTATCTCATGAGTTTGTGACATTTTACTGTATCTTTATAATTGGCTGTAGTCAAGAATGATTTGTTTTTGTCTCTGTCCTGCATCTAATAGATACCTGGGAAAAATACTTCTGGTGTCCATATTAATTGATTGGGTATTTTAATAAGCGAAGGCAAAGTTATACAATTTCATAGAAGTTGCCTCTCCTGGAAATATAAAAAATATTGATTTGAAATATTTGAGGTAGCTGTTGCAAGACTCATCCATTTAAATAATGTTTTTTTTATTAATTTGTTTTTCCAACACTGGCATATCATTTATTTTCGCAGACCAAACTCAAAGGGTGTAAAAACGGCTCATCGTAAAACCACTTTTGAACCGTCCTAAATGGTTGACTGATGCATTTAAGACTGCTTTAGTGTTTTTTTGATTTGTTGTACAGAAAAAAACGAAGCAATTGGATGCAACCTTGGGTAAATAAAAGATGCATGACTCGATGAATATAATATTCTATTTTATTATGACGTATTTAGTCATCTGTTGATCCAAACCGCCTGATTTGAAAGCACGTGATCACATTATTCCCGCCACACGAGTGGAAATTAACAAACAGACCTTGAATAGTTTGCGGGGAGAGAACTAAACATTTTATACAGCCTATATTTTTAACATACTTATTTTATGATTAATAATTACTACTTGTTCTTGATGCATTATTTGTGGATGACATACATTCTTAAGCAATAGGCTTGACGCTATAGGAGAGTTTCTCTATTTTATGTAAGTAAGTAAATTTGGTAAGCTAACACTTGCCATTCAACAATAGCTTAATAACTAACATATTTAACTATAAGCCTATAACTAAGTCGGTATGAAGACCGGAGAGGATCAAGTTGTAGAAGAGGTTGCCTCTTTCGACGATGATGAGGTAATTCTTACCTAATACCGAAATCCATCAAACTCATTAGGCTTTTAATGTATTAATGTAAAGTTTGAATACACAAAATGACGTATGTCTACATTCAATTCCTATATTCCTAATTATTACAAGGAGTCCTTTTTTCAAGACATAGACCTTCTGCAGAAACATGGAATTGTGAGTATAATAGCACATTAAATCAAAAAACAAATCTATCCAGACACACAACCACATCTCAACATGTTGCGCCCTCCTTATGTTATGCACAGAACATGGCCGACATTAAGAAGATGAAGGCCGTGGGTATTTGTACGGTGAAGGGCATCCAGATGACCACTCGTAGAGCTCTCTGTAACATCAAGGGGCTGTCAGAGGCCAAGGTGGAAAAAATCAAAGAGGCTGCTGGTAAAATGCTGGTGAGAGAAACTATTATTATTTCACACAGATAAATCCAGTTTTTTCGTTGGTGCTGTGATATGTATTCCCTAGTCTTTGTTTTACATCATAGACAACTGGTTTCCAGACTGCGTTTGAGTACAGCACCAAGAGGAAGCAAGTGTTCCACATCAGCACTGGGAGCCAGGAGTTTGAGTTAAGATTTGAAAACTTTTTGGTTTTTTTGTTGACCAGTTTTCTAATGTAGCAGAAATGTAGCAGTTCTGTCTCTGTTATGAATATAACTAAATGTCGACGATATTGTGTCCTATCTTTGCAGTAAACTTCTGGGTGGAGGTATAGAGAGCATGGCCATCACAGAAGCTTTTGGGGGTGAGGACACAACGTGACACAACATACACTTTCAGCAACAAAACTATGTCAAGATTGTCAGCCAAGTCAAGTTTGAAATGCAGCAAATTCATTTTGTTTGCAGAATTCCGTACAGGGAAAACCCAGCTTTCCCACACTCTTTGTGGTGAGTGAACAACTTATCTCTGTATTCAGGTGATGAATGAAACAACATCAGATACGACTAATACTTCTTATACACTTTATCTGTGTAGTGCCTTTAATCTTTCAGAGCATTTCAGGACCTTTTGAATAATATATCCAAATATTATTTTAGGACGAAGCAACCCATGAAACGACAATATATTAAAAAATACTATTTTCTTGCGGCCTAGTGACGTCTCAGCTGCCTGGGGAGGACGGCTACATGGGTGGGAAGGTCATCTTCATTGACACAGAAAACACTTTGTATCCTTCACATGGAAAGTTTCACTTGCATAACCATCTTTCTTCTGGTACCAAGTTAACACATTATAGCCTTTGCAGTTGTGGAGATATACTCTATTTACTTTATCTTCAGAAAAAAGCCCCTTGAATGAAGCGGTTGCAAAGATTAAAAAATGTTCAGAAAATCCAGCATTGTGACAACACTAATCCTTACCCTGGATCATCCTTTGTCTCATCCAAAAATTGCTCTACGCAATAATTGTCACTTGTGTTATTTATTTATTATTTCAGGTTTATTTGAATAGGGACAGATACAGAAACATAGATAAACTTGAAATAGTCATCTGATGTTTGCATCATAGTGTTTCTATCCAAAGCTGTCTCTCTGCTGTATCCCCATTCATTCTTGACCTGCTTCCACCCTTGACCTGACTCCAGTCGCCCGGATAGACTGAAGGATATTGCTGACCGATTTAATGTGGACCATGATGCCGTCCTGGACAATGTGCTTTATGCTCGTGCCTATACCAGTAAGAAAACCTTTAGCAATTGCAATTTTGTATTGCAAATGGCAATGCATGTTAATACTGGATTTAATGTAATACACGTATAAGCTGTATGTAGTATTGTGCCCCAAAGAGGGGCAATATTACAGAAAGATGTGCAATTACTTGCAGTGTCTAGACATGATGCCAAGGTGTTTACATGTGTGTTTATTTGTAAAGTGAAATAAACTTAACGGTTGGAGATAAGAGCAGCCTCTGCAGTGCATAGTGATAGCCTAAGAACGCTCTCCTACTTTGCCCCTAGGTGAACACCAGATGGAGCTGTTGGACTTTGTTGCAGCCAAATTCCACGAGGAAGGGGGAGTCTTCAAACTGTTGGTACATGAGAGGAAACTATCCAAATCAATGATTCAATATTATATATTTATATCTAATTTATAGTATAAATGTTCATATATCTTTACATTTGCATCATTATCTCATGCAATGGGGTTTCAAGTTTTAAATGCATTATTATTTTATGGTGGTTCACAGTGAGCAAAGAGTCTCTGGTTCCTTTGTGTCTCTTCAGATCATTGACTCCATCATGGCTCTGTTCAGGGTGGACTTCTCCGGACGTGGAGAGCTGGCCGAGCGACAGCAGAAGCTGGCCCAGATGCTCTCCAGACTGCAAAAGATCTCTGAAGGTCTCACACAATGGAAATCATGACCACAGAATTCAGTGTTTACTTGCAATGATTTATCTTGATTCATTAATTGAACTGCCTATGTCTGCCATCCTTTGTTTATGTTATTTCTCTTTTTACTTAACTGATTACCTGACACACCAAAGCAAACGTAAAATAGATGACATTGTTAGGAACTGTACTGTTTAACAGAAAACATGATGACAAATCATCTCTTTATAATCATAAATAAATGACAAAAGAAACAATGTAAAGATATATATATATATATATATATATATATATATATATATATATTCGATTATTATTGTTAGACATCTTATTCATTTTATTATTACATTATTATTCTGTCATAATGATTGAAGGCATATTGATGACACAACAGTTTATGTGTGAGGCCATTGAAGACCCATATTAAGGACAAACTCTGTTTGTATTGTAGCTCACTGGCTGATCTTGATTCCCTCCAGAGTACAATGTTGCAGTGTTCGTGACCAATCAAATGACAGCTGATCCAGGTGCATCAATGTCGTAAGTACTGCTTCAGTATGTCACAGTAAAAAAATAGATTATTTTACTTTGCCTCCTTTATGTCATTTGAAGCTGTTATTAATTTTATTTTCTCTCCATTCAGGTTTCAGGCTGATCCCAAGAAACCTATCGGAGGACATATCCTTGCCCACGCCTCCACCACTCGGATAAGCCTGAGGAAAGGAAGGGGGGAATTGAGAATTGCCAAGATATTTGACAGGTGATTGACAAGCCAAGAGCCGGATTCAGTCAATCCAACAGTAATTTGAATGGAATTCCTGCTTCTCTAGTACATAAACTGTCTGATTACATTCTTTGTTTGTCTTATTTCTTGTAGTCCCGACATGCCTGAGAATGAGGCTACTTTTGCCATCACCCCTGGAGGAGTTAGTGATGCCAAAGAGTGAAAGTGTTGGCATGACTCAACGGATACTGAATACAATGACAGTGCTGTTTCAAATATTTAGGGAATTATTATATTGTTTTTGACTGTTGTATTTGGATGTTGGGTGAAAATATAGAAAGGTATATTTATGATGTTTGCTGTATGATATAAAGAAGGATATATAAAAAATCTGAAAAAAGATACAGAAGAATTTGTATTGTGTTAGGAGATCATGGAAGAGCCAGTGAACTGCAGTAAAAAACGATTGTGATTGGAGTACAAGCCGACGGAGGCTGGAGCCCTAGCGGTCATTCCAGTAATACAAGAGCTTTGGAACACCTCGCGTAGGAAACCAGAGCCATATGCTAACCCAAAACACGGGACAGTAAAGCGATGATTACTTCAATAAATGAATTTCTAAGAATCTGAAGACACTAACGATCAAGCACGTTTGAACGGAGCCACACATTCAACCGCTTTGTCAACGTGAAATAGGTTGTCAACTCTCCGAAAGCAGCAATGGACCACAGAGACACAGCCCCAGATTCGTGGGAGCTAGAGGAAGATGCCGAGGCCCCTACAACGGATGCTGGTCTCTCAGCTGCTATCGCCGCTCTGAACGTAAACGCGAAACCGTTTGTCCCCAACATTAACGCTGCGGTGTTTGTGCCGAGCTTCTTTCAGAGTACCGCCGTTGAAAGTCCGCCAGTATCAGATGGTAGGTTCACGCTTGGGTCATGCCTTTATTGACGGCACTAGCTAAGACAGCTGGAAGTTAGCTAGCTTTAAACCTGCTAGCCCGCTAACACAGCTAGCCCCCTTTACCTGTAACTAATGCCGAGAATAACGGCATGTTGTCTGCTTACCATAGTCAACAAGTCGAGTAACTTGGGAATGACTAGCAATGTTACTACTGTCTCAGCTGTCAGTGTCTAGCTGTCTTAACGTAACAGCTAGATTGCATAACAACGATGTGCTGATGGAGACTTACAAACACTGGTTAAAACACAATTTACAAAAGTTTATAATGGTCTTTTCCCATTTTAGCTCCGTCTGATCCTACTGGCAGCATGGAGGTAGCAGGGACTATCGGTATGTAACTACAATGCACCTTTTGTCACACAGTGTTACTACAATGCTGCTATGGTGGAGTACCATCCACAACCGAGGTGTGATTCTCGGTTACTTTTAATTGAGACCGGGGTGTTAACTCTCCGCTGAATTCAAAGTCGTGTTGACGCGTCACTTTTGTTAGAAGATCCCTAGCTATTCACATTTACAACGCCTTTTCTTTTCTCAACGGATGCAGTTTTAGGCCTATTTAGGAGTGACCAGGGTTTATTTGGAGTGGTTGACGTTGGTAAATCCATGGGCAGGTTTAAGGCCTATAGTATGATGCAACCTCCCTTGTCCCAAAAATAGTTATCCCTATTGGCACATACCGTGTTCCAGTGATACCAAGCACTGGTAGTCTCACGAGACTCAGCGCAAGGGCGCTTTTCTGAGGCGAGCAATCTGAATGTGTTGACAAAGGGAGAACATTGTCAGTGTGTCACTCAATGCCTATGCAATTGTATCTGCCGGTGTCAGATGTTTACATTTTAGACAGGATCTGAGGGCTATGCACCTGGACTGTGGCCATACAAGAAATATTTTAAAGCTAGGGTTGAGTACTTCAGCCTTGAAACTAGAGAGATGGATAGAGGGTGGGATGAATACAATTTAGTGAATAATGTGAGCCAGAGATGTGTCAGAGTAGATGCCTTTTACTTTTTGGGCTTGCATTTTCTCTAATTTGTCCATATCTGACTGACATATCTTTACTCTATTCAAACTATTTGATTGTATTTCATAAGCCAAGGTCATGTTTGTGGATTACAATGAGGTTAAACTAAAGACCATTTAACTGATTAGTCACTTTTCTCAGCTAATTAATCATTCTATCCGTGAAAATAGGTAATACAAAATATAGATTGCTTTGTATATGACAGCTGGATTGTGTCATTTTATAATGAAATGGAAGGCTCACTTGTGTCGGTTGCCATGGAGAAGCACTGCCTCTGTACACACAGCAGAATTCGTATTCTGCTTCGTTCCCGGTCAGGGTAAGAGGAGAAGATGAGCTCCGTTGCAACGACAGGTGTAGATAGTTGTATGTCTGAAATGACACCAGGAACAAGGACATGCGATTTACAAACAACTCTACAATGTTCTCAAGATAATTAATGTCAAGGGTGCCTCATTAGTCACACTTAGCCAAAGCACAGACACAACATTTCCAAAGCCAAATTGCAGTGTTGGTCTAACAGCATAAGGACAGATTAGGCCCTACCACAGGTGGGCAGGTATAATAACTGAGCTATTACGACCATTCCAGCTCCAGTGGAGAATGGGGGTACCGAGTCCGACATGGTAACAGAAGAGGAGACCTGGGAGCAGAAGGATGAACCGGATGGTGGGGGAGGAGGTGAAGAAGAAGGAGGCGAGAAGGAAGAGGAGGGTGCTGCCTGTGGCCAAGGAGGCCCCTCTGACGAGGAGGTCCAGCGGCTGGAGCTGGGGGATGAGGATGAGGAGGATGACGACGATGAGATGATGATGGAGGAGGAAGAGGAGGAGCTACCCCTTCCCAAAGTGGCTCCTGCCCAGCCCAATGCCCCCAAGAAGGAGCACGTCAATGTGGTCTTCATCGGTCATGTCGGTGCGTCCTCCATGTTGAGGGATACTCTGTTTTTTTTAGGATAGGCTACCTAGGAGCCTATGTTGGATCTCCAAATAGGTTTAGGTAGGGTGGGAGGGTTCCTAACTCAAGTAAAAAAGATGATTATAAGATAACAGCACCATGAAACCATGAAGATACTTTTTTGTTTAGTTTCCTCTCGACTCCTGTTAACTGTTTAGTCATTTACCAAAAACTGTCATCCAAAGAGATAGAGATATATTGATATATATATTAAGGAGCAGATAGGGGTAAGGCTGTGGATATTGAGGTTCAAACTCTAACCTTCTTGCTGGGAGTGGAGTATCAGCAAGAAGTATAAGGACGTTGGAGTGTGACTGTCAGGGAAGGGTTAGAAATATTATATCTCTAAATGCATTACCCTTTTGTCTTTCAGATGCTGGCAAATCCACTATTGGTGGACAGATCATGTGAGTTGTTTGTTTTGTATGTGTTTCCCTTGTTCAAAGAACACAATATTTATATTTGCACTGAGCATAAAAGAGCAACAAGATCAAATGTAACATCAAGCCAACTGTATTGTGTTAGGTTCATGGAGCTCACATTAACAGTTTTTCTGTTCCAGGTATTTGACCGGTATGGTGGAGAAGAGGACTCTGGAGAAATACGAACGAGAAGCAAAGGAGAAGAACAGAGAGACATGGTGAGCAGTGTTTGTACTTTCATCTAGGCCTTATCTTTCTGCATGATTGTGGAAAAGTTAAAAAAACTGCTTTTTAAATTACTTGTTCTGAAATTAATAGGTTTTGAGTCCTTCACTGTAGAACTCTTAGTATTTATCTTGTATGTGTGCCTGTTTTATAATCAAGATCAATGTATGGGATTGCATTGAAGCTCCACCCACCAGGGGTTTCACAAGCTCCATTTTTACTCTTTGTGCATGAATTTAGTCAGCGAATCACAGAGGAATCCAATATGCATTACTCAAGCAAATATATAAATTCCACTGACTATTCTGGCACACATCTATCAAGCATATTCGTTACTAAAGGTAAGGTAACACCCTCTCTGTGTTGTCGGGAGGGAATGGTTGCTTGATAAATGCCATTAGTCACAGTAAGAAGTGTTGTCAGTAGCTCAGCTTGCTTCTTCTGCCGGCATAAAGTCTTATTATTGAAATGTTCATATCCACTAAATGGTTCGTGCCATTTACATTGGCAGGGGAAGCCTAAATTTAAGGCTGAACTTTTTGCTTTTTTTTGTGTGCCTTGCCCAATAGGTACCTGTCCTGGGCGTTGGACACCAACCAGGAGGAGAGGGACAAGGGGAAGACGGTGGAGGTAGGCCGGGCGTACTTTGAGACAGAGAAGAAGCACTTCACCATCCTGGACGCGCCGGGACATAAGAGCTTTGTGCCCAACATGATCGGTGGGGCGTCGCAAGCGGACCTCGCAGTGCTGGTGAGATGACATAACGCACACATGCACGCGCGCACACAACAAACAAGTTAGGGCACAAGGTCAAAGTGACTTTTGAGTGGCCCACAGTGGTTAGAGCAGCACTGTATAGACTCAGGCCAGTGTGTACCTGGCGGGGACGGTGAATCATTGAGCACTGTTTTTATCGGCACCTCTATTCTAGTGGGCCAGTGGGTCAGTCGGTGCCACGTTTAATAGTGCGCGTGTCCATAGAAACGTTGGCTGCTTCTCTTTGTGCAGCAAGACAAAAGGCCAACAAACATGCACTTTAACAACAGCTGACATGCAATGCTACGTGCTCCGTTAATCCTGAGCGAACATAACAGCACCTGCAAGCAAGCAAGCAAGCAAGCAAGCAAGCAAGCAAGCAAGCAAGCAAACAAACACACACTCACGGCCCCCTATTTACAGAAAGATAATGACTCCATAGTGATTTCTTCTAATCTTAGCTGAGCTGTGATCTGTGACAATGCCTCACAGATGCACACAGGATCCTGAATTTAGTATTTTTCCTGACCTACCGGCCAAGCAATTGTTTAAATTTGTGACGCTGCATTTGTTTACCTGCCTAATGGTAAAGGTAATCCGCAATAGGCTGGTGGCAAGTGTTAACTTTTGACCCTAAATGCACAGATTGATATCATATTGAGTGGAGTATCAATCTTCAAATAATGATAATACATTTATTGTCCTCATTTGGTGCATAGATTCTAGATCTGAATTGAGTCATTCATTATGGATGTTCCACCCCTGGCTGTCGTACTGGTGCCTCACTGGGGAGTTGTGATGACTCTGACACTGGGCCGCTCCCTCTTGGCCCTCTCTGACCAGGTGATCTCAGCCAGGAAGGGAGAGTTTGAGACGGGCTTCGAGAAGGGCGGGCAGACACGGGAACACGCCATGCTGGCTAAGACAGCGGGGGTCAAACACCTGATCGTCCTTGTCAACAAGATGGACGACCCCACCGTCAATTGGAGTCTTGATAGGTGATTGAAGTGAAGGATTGTGGGAGTTATTTTATCCTAGTGTTATTATTGCATGGTCTTGCGTCACTGAGGCTTATGTATTACGTATTGATGTATTGCCTTGCCATTATATTAATAGGTTATTTGGTATTATATGGTAATAATGATATACTGACATAAAATTTATATTTATATTTACAATTATATGATCTGTCATTTTAGTCATACTTGTTCATCCACATATACTGCGACAATCCATCAACAAGTCCACCTGGTAATTCCTTCCCTCTAGGTATGAAGAATGCAAGGAGAAATTGGTGCCATTCCTCAAGAAGGTGGGCTTCAACCCCAAGAAGGACATCTACTTCATGCCCTGCTCAGGCCTCACGGGGTCCAACCTTAAGGAGCCCGTCCCAGAATGCACCTGGTACACGTAAGTCCATAAGCTTACTGTAATGATCACCATTGAAAACGACCATTACAGTAGATGTGTCAAACAAGGCCAGATGTTAGATGACGGATTAAGATGGCTCACTTGATGAGCTGCCAACTGAAAGGCCTTTAAACTGATCCTTTCCTCTTTGTATTCTGAACCAGAGGGCTGCCATTCATCTCGCACCTGGACAGCTTGCCAAGCTTCACCCGGTCCAGAGACGGCCCCGTCAGACTCCCCATTGTAGACAAGTACAAGGTGAGGAGCTGGCAGACAGAAGGGATTGGCCTTGCACCTGTGGTGCCTTTTCCATGGCGATGGTGGTCACTGCAATAGAAATCAAGGTCATTCAGTGGCCGGGTGGCGCGCCCTGCTCGAGGACCTTTTCTGTGTGTATTTTATCAAGCGGCCTGTTGATTATTCAAATAATTTCCTCCCCATCAGTTTTTTTCACATGTACAGCACTGACTGACATGCTTGTTTTCGACATTGCTGGATTTGTCACGCACAACCCTGTGTTTCAGTGTTTTATTCTTATTTTCTGTCAACATCGTGACAAAATCCATTTAGAAGTAAAGGAGGCCTTGAATGTCCTTCAAACATTTATCTTGCACATTCACACGGACATACACACCACAGACAAACTAACACAGCCATTTTCTCACATAGATAATCTTTTGGCAACCTATCCAGCCTTAGAGATGTCGATTTGGATTGAACCCAATACACGGGTGGTTAATAAACATGGCTCTGTTTTAAATTCCCTGATTTTTTTCTCACTCACGATTCTGATTCCTCCTGAACCGTGTGTGTGTGCAGGACATGGGCACGGTGATCCTCGGAAAGCTGGAGTCTGGCTCCATCAGTAAAGCCCAGCAGCTGGTGATGATGCCGAACAGGGTAAGACACATGTCAGGGTACACTAGCACAACACATCTCATTGTTTAAGATACATGAGGATATGCCATTATACTCCAGGCAGATCGACACTGACAAACACTTTGATCAGACAGTTAAGATTACTTTCATGTTCTGGTTTTCAATGCTATTCAGACAGTTGGACTGTATCCATACATCTTTTGCTCTAATAATGGCTCCTATCAAGATCATCTCATAAGACATTATGAACAACCCCTTAAGTGATGATTCAAATAATTTCCATGTACATGTGGTCGGTTTGTGTGGCAAATAGTGCAGCTAATTATTTTTATTTGAGCTTGTGGTTTTGAACATTTGGGATTAATTTGAATAATAATTTGTGCAATCGAATAATAATGAATATACTAATACAAATGACAGTCAAGTCAAACCGAAAACTGAAGCCATTTCATTGCTCATCCCTAGACGAGGATACCCCTATAACGTGACCTCTGACCCCTGAGCAGCACACGGTGGAGGTGCTGAGCCTGCTGAGCGACGACGTGGAGACGGACGACGCCGACCCCGGGGAGAACCTCAAGCTGCGTCTGAAGGGCATCGAGGAGGAGGAGATCCTGCCCGGCTTCATCCTCTGCAACGCTGAGAACCTCTGCCACTCCGGACGCACCTTCGACGCCCAGGTACCCCCAGCGCCCGGGCCCTGCTGCACAGGGACGTCTGCTTCTACGTACTCCGAATTAAGAAGATATACTATAGCATGTGATGCATTTCACAGAGGCGGTTAGGTCCAACGTGACTCACGGAAAATTCTTGTACGGATAATTCAGGAGCGGGTAGGGGTTGGAAATGTTGTCGAGAGGTAAACTGCAGACATTAGAGATTTGAGTCCAGTACCTTTCGGAGAGTGTTCAAATCCAAGCTGAGAGTAAATGCCTAGCACTAATGACAAACATACAAACAATAGGAGCGAGGGCAGCAAAGGCGTCAAATCAGACATCAGGGAGCATTAAGTGTGCAGTTAAAACGCCTTTTTGAGCAGGAGATGATGGACAAGGTGATGACATGGTGGCTCGGCTGGGCGGCGTTGTCCCCGTGATGGGATGGCACGTCCCTGCCCCGCATTTGTCATCTGGGTTTCAGTCTACATGGGGATTAAGTAGTGAGAGTGCGGGGTCATTAAATTCATGCATGCTGAACACGCTCATGGGTGTTTTTCCATTGGTGAGGTCAAAGTGTACATGCGTGTGGGGCTATTCTAAAGAGGGGCTGTTCTAAAGTCTCAGATGTTTTTTCCTTTTTGTTTACGGTGTCATATTTTGTATTTTACAACTTTGTTATTAGGTTAGTTAGTTACTTGGTAATAATTAATTGTATTATAATATGAGTCCCCACTCTGGATCTTTTTCAGCATAATCCGGAGAGCATCTCCCATTCAGTGATCCTTGAATATAATGTCTTCAGTCATTCTGAATATATTTGTTGGCTAATACTGATCTCTTTTTATGTTTCAGATTGTCATCATTGAACACAAATCAATCATATGCCCCGGTTACAACGCAGTCCTGCACATTCACACCTGCATTGAAGAAGTTCAAATCACAGTAAGTCATGCTCCCAGCATACAAAACCCATCATGAGCCTTCATGGAAAACCTTCACTCGTTAAGCCCCCACCTTTCTTGTTGGACTCTCTCCCACCTCATCCTCGCAGGCCTTAATCTGTCTGGTGGACAAGAAGTCTGGGGAGAAGAGCACGACCCGGCCCCGCTTTGTGAAGCAGGACCAGGTGTGCATCGCCCGTCTCCGGGCGGCCGGGACCATCTGCCTGGAGACCTTCAAGGACTTCCCTCAGATGGGACGATTCACGCTGCGTGACGAAGGTGGGTGGGTAGACTGACTGGGCGGACCAGGTGTCTGACGGGAATTATTTGCCTTGATCTTCTTCACTTTAAGTAGATCCATTAATATCATAAAACCAATATTTACATTCCTTAGTTTTCAGAGCATCTCAAGAGCTTCGTCCGCATACCTCCTTTTAAAAATATGTTATTTCACGTCCTTGTGTTTTGGACTGGAGGCGTGTAATGACTTGCGGTACAATAATGAACCGTGTAGGATGTGTCCAGCGGGGACCTCCTCTCAATCTAACCACCTGCTCATGTCCCCCTTTAGGTAAAACCATCGCTATTGGCAAAGTGCTGAAGTTGGTTCCAGATAAGGACTAAAGGAGCTCAAGCAGCATTATGCATGGAGATCTTCCACTGGGTTCAAACGTCAGGAGAGCGCTGCCAGAGCCAACCCGAAACAGCCCCTTCTGTCTCTACACACCACTATGCTGCAGAAGAAAAGTGCCGCGAACGACGACGATGAAGAAACACAAAACACAGGAGAGAACAGGGCAAATGAAGAAAAGAAAACAAACAAAAAGAAAACAAACAAAAAGCAACGGACTGAATCAGTTATTACGACGAACGATACGACTGAGTCCAGTGTGTCAGCTTTCTCATATTGAGAGCTATGCTATGCCACTAATGTAGCTGTTACCCCTCCTGTCCCCCCCCCCCCTGCCTACTTCTCTGGTCAACATGCTGTTGGAAGGCTACGCCATTTGTTTTGGAATGGATATCAGTGCAGCGTAACTAAGTTCGGGAGAGAATTAAAAGAAAATCATGCTGATCGGCTTCATATCACATTATGGGCCCGAAATACCCTCTGAATATGATTTGCAAATGGATGGAGTCATCCCCCTTTTTAAACGATCTTGGTAATTCACTGGGACATTTTACTGTGGTTTTAAGGATTGCTGTACCAAAATTTTAATTTGGTCTCCACATATTTCTGGAGGTGTTGATTTTTCATGTCAAGTGAAATCAGATTGACAGAGAATGACCACACAACTATGCGCTCCCGTAATTGTCAAATAATTGATCAAAATAAATACAATTGATGAAAGAAAAACGAGTCTTGTCTACCAATATTATTATTCTGCATGAGGTTTGCCATTGAGTCTTCTCCAGTTGTGTTATGTATGTGTTATAAATAAAGTTTTGAAGGTTTGTCTTGACGTCGGTTACAGCGTTCTGCGCATGCGTGTCTTGCAGAAACACGTGAAGCCACATTCTAGCAGAAACATGGCAGCAACGATTGAAGCCCTCGTGTTGGACCGGGAACAGGTAATTAAACGTAAAGTAATGAGTGCGCTGTGTAACCGATCCTTTTTGTTTGTTCGTTTTAATTCATGGAAGAGTGTTTTAGCAGAGAATTCTTTCGATATAGTCTAGCATAGGTTTAAGAACTATTAAGCTAACGCTAGCTTGTTGGCTTCCCAGCTGGTTCTGCCATTGATCATGGCATGGCTAGAAGTTGAATACTTAACAATACAGTTGCCAACCGCAATTTACTCGCTGTTCATCTCTTGTTGATTTCAATTTGTACATCATATGTTTGTCAGGTGAAGAAAGCTGTCCTGGCACTACAGGCTTTCTTGAAGTCCAAGTCAACCTCCGAAGCGCTGTTCCTGAACGAGAGCGAGCACATCTCTCTCCTCTTCACGCTATGGAAGATCCCTAAGAAAGCAAGGAACATCCGCATGTAAGTCTCACTGATGTGAAAAAAAAGTTGTCAATACGAAATCAATTGCGAGGACATTATTATTAACGTTAATGTCTTGTTTTGCGTTTCTGGTCTACCATATGAAGTACCCTAACTTGTGATCATGTTTCCTGACCCGCAGCCCATTGCCACATAACCGGAGATCGGATACGGACGAAGTGTGCCTTTTTACCAGAGATGAACCCAACATGACCGGCGATCAGACGCAGAGGTTCTATAAGAGACTACTGGAAGAAAAAGGCATCAATATCGCAGAGGTACTACTATGACTAACGGTTTACTCTTATATCTGCTTCTGTCAAATGTCCACTGGAGGGGGACATTTGTACAGCTGGCTCCGTGCATAGCCTATTGATGTCAAAGCAATATTTCACATCTTTTTTTTTATTTATTTATTTTACTATTTGGCTTTAAATCCCATCAATTATACTGGTTATGGTAGTTTCCCATAACTTGCATTGACCAGACCAAAGAATGATTGTTTTAGAACTTTACTATTCAGATCAACTTCCAGCAAAACCACTAGATCCTCATTTCACTGGAGCCCGTTTGTATAACTAAGCCAGAAAAGGGTGTTGGTATAATTTTTTATGTATTATGAATTTACAGTACATGCAGATAAAGGGACAGTAAGAAGCAGGTAGGGGTTAGGCAGGGGTTTTATTGGTAAACTTCGGACATTGGGAATTAAACCAATGACCTGGCAAGTCAAAAACCCTATCCCCTTCTGCACCGGTGCAGCCCATCTATTTCATTGGTACAACCAAGAAGGTTTATAGTATAAAGTTGTAAGTAGTTGTATTATATATTCTAATTGGGTCTGTCTGGTGTTGTGCCGCTACTTGCTGTTCAGGTCATCCCCTACAAGTTGCTGAAGACGGAATACAAGTCCTTTGAGTCCAAGAGGCGGTTGCTGGGAAACTTTGACGTGTTTTTGTCAGACGACCGCATCCGACGACTCCTTCCCTCCCACCTGGGAAAGAAGTTCTATATGAATAAAAAGTGAGAAATGTGTTGATATACCTGCGCTTTGTAAGTTTTCCCATTGGCACCATCTAGTTGCATGAGTTGTAATTACAGTTAAAGCTAAATCATTACAGATGACAATGGCTTTAACAGCAAATCCCTGAATTGATTGGTGCCCGTTGTATCATGATTGGTGCCCGACCTATGAAAAGTCATAGGTCCGGTTTAAGCCTAATTTGTTGGTATGCATTGTTGAACAGTGATGTTTATTTATTTGTAGTATAGTATGGGTTTAAATACTCTAAAAAACATTTGATTAGCAGTGACGATAACGATACGTTTAGTACATTTCTGCTCATTGACTATCAATCCTATTGTGTCTTTCCCAGAGACCCCTTATCTGTGAACCTGCAGAGCAAGAATCTGGCCCGGGATCTGAAGGGCATCATTCAAGGGACCCGCGTGAAGATCAACAACAAGGGTGCCTGCTGGTAACCTCAAAACCTTACTACTTGTTGGTTCACAATGTGACACGGACCGAATGCTGATTTAGAGGGAAATGTCCAAAGGTGGATTTAAGACTGAGGTGGTTACGTTTTATTCTGGTTGAGTTTGCAAACCATGCCTTCTGGACAACCAAGTTTTGTGGCCGACAATAACGACGCAATAACGACACATGTTGCATTAATAGATCACACACAGTTTACCAACAACTGTTTCTCACTTTATTTATAACCCATTCTGCATCTTTCATATTGGCCTTAAAGGAATGGTTTTTAATGGGATGTCTGTTTGTCTCACCTGTGTTCCAGTATGGCTTCCATCGGCCACTCTGGGATGACCACAGAGCAGCTCACAGACAACATTGAGTCGGCGGTAAAAGGGGTGAATGAAATGCGTACGGTAAGTCCCCTAGTCCTGTCATGTGTGTGTCTGCTGTCTTCTGTTACCTGGGGATTCAAACCACTCTTATTTACAGAAATGAGGGAGTGCGTCGTTCTAGTAGTTGCTGTGTTTGACACCGAAAGGAAAGGTTCTAGGTTTGAACCGCCATTTTCAACCGCCTGACTGTAGGCGTGTTTGAGCCCCTACCTGCTCATCATCTCATTTGGGCGCACCCCATCAAAACCTCACCCTGTTCAATGTGGGACCGGGGGTCCAAGTGGTGCTACAGCGAATTCGAAGTGTGACCAGAGGGTCCTCCTTTCAGTGGAGGCTGCCTCTATAGCTTTGATACACACAGCTGGGTGCCTCACCCGTACACCTCGTTGGTAGTTGACGGCCGTTAGCGCTGCGGCTGTTAGTTGATCAAACGATAAGTTGGTTGAGGGACGGCTAATCAAATCAAATTTGGATATTTGATTAACTGTTTAAGTAATTTATCGAGAACAGATCACAAATATTTGCTGTTTAATGTTGCAGTTCAAATCAAATATTTGTTCATGGATGCTTAGTAAAGGAATAGTCAAGTTTTTTTTGGCTGCCTGTCCGATAAAGCAGGCACATGCAAGACATCACTTTCGACTCGATGATTAACACGTCCCCCTTCTTATCATTTTCAGCAAGGAGCCGTGGTGAAGCTTATCCACCTGAAGAGCCTGGCGTCCGTGGCTTTGCCCATCTACAACGCAGTGCTCAGTCAAATCGCCACCCTGGACGTAGCACAGAAATCTGCCAATTACCTCAAGAAAAGGGTTTGTTTTTAAATGTCCCATGGCATGCTTCTTTATTGGTACTCTTTATGTAGGTGTTGGTGGCCCCCTAATACAGTATTCAAAGACGTTCAAGAAATTCAGCCTTGGTGCAGAATTACAGCCTCTACAAGCCAGTCCCACAATGAGCTTTCCACAAACGTGCCGTTTTATAGAGGCGGGTCAAGGTGGAGGATGGGTGTGTGTGTGGCCCTGAGCAGCTTGCGGCCACGGTACCATGCACTAGTGTTTACAGTGGATGTATCGCAGTGGCTCGGATTCCTAATATCATCCAGAGGCGCACACAGCTTTTGACCATGTTATAAATATTCTACAACACTCCGGGTGCTCCGGTGGGAGTCCTGGTGCTCTATATCTAAATAATATAATATGTAGATATCTAAAATAATAAAATATATAGATATCTTTATAATATATATTATCACGGCCAAAAGCTGTGTGCGCCTCGGGATGATATTAGGAATCAAACGACTGCGTCGGGGTCTCTGGTTCTTACACTTCCACATCAATCTGAAGTGCAGACTGTGAGCGGCGACATGGAGGAGAAACAAATCGTTTGCAGCTCCCGGTACTTCCATAATGAGACTCTTAGTGGGGGTTATCACGGCCATGGTTGAGAAGGAATTGGGGGGGAAAAGGATCTTTGGCTATGACTGCCTGAAGTCCAGATTGAACCATGACATGAAGTAGAAAGGGATTGTTGCCCGGGATTGTCTCCTGCCTGAGCCCCGCTGCCGGAGCACCACCGCCGCGGGGTTCAGGCGAGACATTATCCCCCACTACAAGTCTCGTTGTTGAAGTTCCAGAGACGTCAAAGAGTACCAGACGAAGTCTAGACTTTTCACCAAATGGGAGCTTACCTAATGTTGCGTGTTATGTGTCATAACACCAACAGCAGAACGGCTATCCAAATAACAAAGAAGTGTGCAACACTTGCGTTACAGTGTGTTTATTCATATACACATGTGGCCCTCGCACGGTCATAGCTCATTTTCTGATTGGCGGGTCATATTCTCTGGGCGGGCAAAGCAGAGAAAGGGGAGGTAACCTGGCCCCTTATGACGACATATGGGGCCACATTCCAAGTCGGCACGTCCGACCTTTCATTTTTCAAAGGCGGAGCAGGATACCTAGCGCTCTTTTTACACCAAACATAGGTTTTAGCCACTGGGGGACCATAGGCAGGCTAAGGGAACTCGTATTAATGTTAGAGAACCTACTAAAGTGACATTTTCATGTCATGGGACCTTTTTAAAATGTCTCTTCTTGTCACTTTCACAAGCTCATCATCGCCATAGTGATGTCTCAATGGTATTTTTTCCTAAGTGCTTACTCAAATTAATAATGATTTCCTGTTTTTCTATTTCTAGATGGTGGCCAAGAAGGTTTCTGGTGCTGATGACAACGATGAGGAAATCCCAACGCTGGTTCCCATTGGAACACCCGCCAAAAAGGCAAAGCTTGAGGTCAGTACAGCTGCAGCTTCCTCTTTCACGTTGTGACTCGATGCGTTCCTTACACAATCATGGATACATGCATCCACCACTGTTCCTTATCAAGGGCATTTGGTTGTTTTCTATGATCGTGCCGTAAGGATGTAAGGTTCCTAAAAAAACATGAACACGTACTCCATCAGACTTCATTCATTTATGCAAGAAAACAAATTGTGAAGTAAGCTTAAAAATATGCTATTTATGGATTATCGTAGTAAGTTAAAGATTCCTTTAAAGTGTAAGGAATATCGAACACTGATATTAAAAACAATGTGTTATGGGCAGAGTCGCTCTGTGTTATCCCCATGTTTACAAACCATATGAAGGTGACCAACCAAACATTTTACAACGGGGACAAAAGGGTAAAGATTGCTCTGTTGAACATACAAGTTATATGACCATGTTCTTCATGTCTTTCGGTGGATCACAATTTTTGCCATGTCTTCCTCGTAAGGGTGGCTGGAACTGATCTCTCGTGTCTCGTCTCTTGTGCTCCTCTGACAGAAACCACAGAAGAGCAAAAAGAAGGTGGCCCTCGAGACGGCCCCAAAAGCCGACGGACAGAAGAAAGCCCCCAGACCCCGGAGGAGGAGGAGGATACGCAAACCTGCCGAGAATGCCCTCACACCTAACGCTCTGAACAAATCCCCTAAACACGGCAGACAGAAAAAGACCCAGAAGCACCAGCCCCAGAAGACCGGCAAGCCTTCTCCCAAACCCAAAAAGAAGGCACGTAAAATGACCAAATGAGCGCCACAGTGACGTCTCTGCACCCGCGCCTCACCACAGCTCCCTCCACACGGACATTTGATCACATGGAAATCTAGTCTAAACCAGTCTGATGTTGTTCATAGCTATGGTGATGCTCACTTGCCATTTGTTTTCAAAAATGGATCTGTATGCTTTGTTATATTACCATTATTATAAAACGTAACTACTCAAGTTCCCCTTTCCGTCTGCTTATTTGTTAAAGTTTGAACCTTTATGATCATGTTACATATGCTGGAACAGATATTACAAACTAATATTGTCTCATAATGTGAGCAATACCTTTTGGTAGGGCAAAACATTGATTGTTAATATTGTCAGGTATATTTCTTTTTTAATTTTGTAATGTTTTTAAAATGATGGAAATAAATACATACAAATTTAATATTTTGTATTAAACAAAAATCAGTGATGAGTATGATAACAGAAATGGGCAGGAATTGGATTTTGTATATTAGGCCTGACTATATTCAAATGCAAACACACAGAGCTAAAGATGTATACTTCATCATTTGCTGCTCCCTGGCTCCATAAGACAGAATGTTAATTTGAACCCAAATAATAACATGCAACAAATTATTTGTATACAGTAATCATCAACATCAGAAGTGTATTCTGCTAGTGGCCAGAACCCGACGGTTTAGCTCAGTGTTTGCTCACCAGCAGGGCTGCGGCCTGTATCGAATGACCTCTTGTGTGGCGGGTTACGCTACACATTTGCTCAGATGCTTCCTGTTAGAACTGCACAATAATATTCTGAACAATTCTGAATCAGGCCATGGATCCTTAGATCTTCCTCAGACCATTAATCTCTGCAGTATACTTGGTAATGTTTAAAGTAATACATATTGTGTTCTGTATTGGCTTCCTGAAAGAAAGCATGTATGGCTGTGAAGGAGGCACTGGTGTAGAGTGGATTACGGTGATGACAGGGTGTCAAGGAGATGGAGTGGGTGGCTCACTCATCCATAACCTCCGTTATTCAGGGGTGTGGAATTACAGGTGGCAATTGCGTCCCCCTGTTGTGGCCCAGAGATAATTTCCTTCCTACACTGGTGTGCTTGCCTGAGGTCACTTATTACTCGGACACCCGGGGAGAAGGAGCTGATATGAAAAGATGACGAAGGCCAACTGAGAATATATTTATCTCCTACTGAAGATTCACAAGGCTACTGGAGTTCCCTCAGTTATTTAAAAGATATTCCCCGTGATGGATGCAAGACTTCTGGACGAATCTGAAGAACGGCCGCGACGGTCCTGCTGCCTTCCTTCTGGGAACGCCTCGGAACCTTCCGACTGGGCCCACTTCCACAAGCCCATCATCACCATGGTGATGGGCGCCCTGATGTCGGCCGCGGGGGCCGCTCTGCTGCTGTTGCGCGCCCTGGGTGTGAGCGAGGCACCCCACGCCATGGTCCCCGCCTGCCTGTCGGCGGGGCCTGTCTTCGTGGTGCTGGGCCTGGTGTGGATCCCCATCCTGAGGCAGAAGCAGAGACGGCGCGCCTCCTGTTACGAGGGGGGCACCCTGTACGGCACCGAGCGGTGAGGGGCGGATGGGCAGTGCTGTGAAACCTGAGCACCCCCCCCCCAGCAGCCCGCCACGACAAAGTGTCCTTTTTCTTTTTTTCTTTTTCTAAACATGTGGTAGCCTACAATCGAACCAATTGGTTGACAGGTGATAAGAACTTATGGTCATTGGACTTTGTACCCTGGGGCTGAAAACCGTTTATTTATCCCCGTCCATGAGTCAGAGAGCCACACACACTTCGCCACGCTCTCGAACACACCACCCTCTCATTTCGTCGGGTTCTGGGATTCCTCCTCGGGAGCGGACGGAACACACCGTCGCCATGTCGACGGAGGTGCGGATGGAGCCCGTGACGGAGATCCAGTACGGCGGCGTGGGCCGCTGCAAGTGCTCCTTCTGGTTCGCCGTGGCGCACGACGTCCTGGGCCTGGTCATCATGATGATGGGTGTGTTCGGCGGCTTCGCCATCCACGACCTGCTCATCTACGCCGGCTCCATCATCCTCTTCTTCAGCCTCATCTGGTGGGTGTTCTGGTACAGCGGCAACATCGACGTGCCCCCCGGGGAGCTGGAGGACGACGTGGGCATGGTGAAGATGAAGAAAGGCGGGCTGACCGGCGTCGTCAGGAGCATGTCCAGCCGCGTCTCCAGTGGCCTCCGCAGCTCCTTCCGGAGGACGAGTGGACGCTTCCGGCGGGACGCCCCGGCGGCGGGCGACGAGCCTCAGCACAGGGAGAGCAGGCCCTCCACCGGCAGCCAGATGAGGAACGTGGAGGTGGCTCTGTCCACCATCTCTGAGGTCACCGAGTCCACGGCCTCGTGAGGGCGACGCCGTCCCATGTGACCTGGCTGTGTCTTCAGGTCTCCAGGGAGGGAAATGGCTTCCATCGTTTCAGTGCTGGAGACGGCAGGCCGTCCACGGGTCGCCTTATGGGAAACATTGACATGACGTGGCTCTCCAGACTACCGCAGAAGTAACTGAAACCACCGTCTAGGGGGGCGGATGTCAGCGATATGATATGATCTCACTCCGGAAAACATCTGCCCTCAGATCTGTGTTCATCTGGAAAATGTGTGTCACTATTCGACGGGTTCCTTCTGGAACCGGGAGATACTGGTGTGCGGAGCTGTTACTGTAATGATTAAACAGTATCGTGGACATGGGGACGCTTGGTAAGATGCACATGGTCTTATCTCTGAGATAAGAACATAAACTTTGGACACACACGGTGAGTTAATTTGAGGAAAGTACGGTAACTAAAGCACTCCAAACATTATTTCTCTTTCAAATCGTGTCTGATTTGTGTGGTAGCTTTTGAACCGTCTGTTCAGTTTGATAATGGTAATTTTTAAGTGAGGACTTTGATTAAGAGATAAAATTGATAACCAATAGTCCACTGTCTTAATGGGTCTGGTCTGTTGGTTATAAATATATAAAAGGCTGATCGGTCATATGGTCTATCAGTGATCAATCTTTATCCTTGCATTTTTCTAGTTATTCATTTATAGACTATTTTATACCCGTGACTTCCATATGTTTGGTAAATACCCAGGATTTATGCAACCATATATCCAGGGTTTATGTAACCATTACCTGTCCCAAGTCTATTTATTGTTATTTTGTCAATGTTGTCTACCGTCACATTACTTAATTGACCAATACATTGTACGGTTTATGTTTTAAATTAAAAATGGCATTAATGAACTGATATTGTACATTTGTTGTTATGCATCTGTCAGATTTGCGACAACTATTATATTATTACTGTTTTTAAGACTTTTCCGTTCATGTTGTAAAATAAAAAGCTAGCGTTGTACATAAAGGTTGCAGCTTACTTCCCGTGCAGTCACACCCTTTACCCGCTGGCCTTAACGTGGGAGGGGCCCTCACAATGTTATCAGTCAGAAGCTATTAATCATTATGTGAACTGCAGGTATGCAATCTCACTCAATCTCTTTGTGTTTCATGCATCCGAAAATCTAGTAAATTGAATGATTCCAAACTCCTCTCTAAATAAATTGAACTTGGTCATTTGTACATTATCTTTGTTTTTTTTGGATTGTGTTTGCATGGCTGCCATCAGCAAATTGCTTTATTACGTGATAGACAATTTTTAGACGTAAAACCTACATTCATTATCATTGTCCCACAAACATACACACTCTCACACACATACACACGATAATCCTGAGTCAACAAAATAGAGACAGACAGATTTAGATGCATAATCTATGCATCAATAAAAAATAACTAAAACATGCTCATAGCACATGGGGTTGAGCAAACCCATTTCAACTCATACCTTTGTTATTTGTTTTGCATAAATAATTAATTACATTGTTTTACACTTGAGCTTAGCGCAGCCCTATTCTAAAGTGCATAAGCAAAACAAATCTTGTTTCCCCGGAAAACTTGTGTGACCTTTGCGGCAGAGGGAACCCTGGGGACCTCATGACACTGTGTAACATGCTGAGGTCCTGCTCCCCTATGGAAGATGGAACTTATGTAAGCTGAAACCCTAATTGGGAGAGTCGAGCCAGTAGCATCACAAGGGGAATAGAAATAGCGAGTACTGCTGTGTGGTTTGAGTTTGGAGAGTATCTAGAGGAGAGAAAGCAAAACTCCCCTCAGGGGAGGAAGTCTTTGGAGGGAATATTTTCCTCCAAGTATCAAGAGACCATGGATAAGGTTAGAGGTTGAACAAGTGTGATGTCGGCAGGCGTCGAACGTAACAATACATACAAAATAGGATGTTAGGAACTGTATACAAAATACAGTTCCTATCAACTGTATTTTATATACTGTTGAAATGGCTATAATAAACTTGAACTTGAACTTGAACCCGGGCCACACACACAGTTCCTTCCCCCACCTAGACTGGGAAGACCATCTGGTACAGGTGAGGGGAAAAAACATTGTGACTCTCTATTCATGGTTTTAAAATTGCTAACAAACTTCTAAGCAGTAAGCAATGGTTGGTAGAGATTTTTGATATATTATAATACTTAAATTACTTATTCATGATATGAAATGTGTTCTCTCAAGTCCTGCCATGAGGATGATTTTGGTTGTGTTTTACATCTCGATGTTCCTCAATCTGTCTATCTGTCTTTCTTTGTGTGTGTGTGTGTGTGTGTGTGTGTGTGTGTGTGTGTGTGTGTGTGTGTGTGTGTGTGTGTGTGTGTGTGTGTGTGTGTGTGTGTTTGTGTACGTGTGTACACGTGTGTGCGCGTGTATTTGATACACGCATACATTGGTGTATTGGTAGCAGCCTTGGTCCCTCATCAAGTTTTTACCTTACCTCCCATTTCAAATTCCTTATACGTTTTTTAAGCTATTTGAAAATTATTATTATTATTCTTTTAAACTAAATCTGCTAATAACTAAGTAATGACTGAAAACACTGTAGTGCCGCGTTGAGTTGATTGAAAACTACAAGTCCCACCAACCCGTCTTCCTCATCATGTGACACGGTGTGTTTTGCCATGTGACCACGCTCCATCGCCCTACCGTTTCCCTTTTCGCAGTGTCACAGAGGTAACAGGGAAAATACATTTTCTTTTCAAACCGCCCGCACACAACAACCCCAGTGGCTCTTAAATTAAAACCCGGGGTGCACCAAGACAGGTTTTATTATGTGCTTGTCTTTTTATTATTCTTCAAAGTGAGACAAATATCAAGTCACCGGCAGGCCTCAGTGGACGGTGTAAGCATCAGTTGTCACCCCACGGTCGTGTGGTTGCACGACAGCAAGGAGAGCGTTATGAACCGGCCCACTGATAGCTTCTCCGGCTAATCGCTCCGGAAGGATATGACGGTTCGCTGATTCTGGGTTTAACGAAGAATAGTGTTGACGATGAATTAAGTATTTTGGATGTCAATATTGAAGCTGACCTCAGAATGAACGGTAAGAATTGGCAGCAAAAGTTTTGTTGACACTCGTGTACATGTCAGATTGATGACTCCTTGATAACACACAATATATGAGGCTCACACATCTTGTCAGTGCTTAGCAGGGTTTGAACCGAATGCATGTCTCTTTATGAGACGTATATATATTCTGTATGTCAATGACGTTTTAATTGGCCCTCTGTGCAGTGAATATGTATTAAATATATGACCTGCTAAAGTATTATCAAACCTAATTGACGTATACTGCATGTAGTTCACGTGGAAATTTTGTTCATTTAGTTGTTTTGATTGCAGAGCACTGGCAGCAGTTTGCACATTGATCGAATAAGGGTCAATGGCAGGCTTCTCAATGACAAACGCGAGCTGAGATTTCAAACGTTACAAGATAAACATGATCTTGTGTAAAGCTTCGTGATACATCACTTTCTTCTCTTAAAAGATGATTTTCGAAACCTGTTTTATTATTTTAGTACGATAGTCCGTGTTGAGTGGTGGCAGTGATGGTGGCACCCACCAGGAAGATTCTAATGCTGTTCGCAACTAATAAAGTGAAACAGTATTAGTAAAATGATCAGCTTGTACGGTGCGGTGGGGTGGTCCTCTGATCTCCAGGCACCCAGCAGAGTGACACCAAGAGACAACACCACCTGGAGAGGTTGCTGGATGCTGTTAAACAGGTGTGTCCACGACAGAAGAATGATACATAGATACACGTTATCTTATGACTTGTCTTTCAGTGCTGCTTTGTAAAACACGTTTACATGATGTGTTCCTCCCAACTCATTCATTACTGGAACAATTTTGTTTTGTATTGTTAGATAGTAATAGTAATACAACTATTTATATGGGTTTATTTGGTGCAACGGTATTGTGTCTAGCTCAATTCAATGTTCATCAGTAGAAATGTGTTGCGCTACTTCACTGGCTGACGAGAATATTTGTGGTAATTTCATTTTTTGCGCGTTGATTCAATATTTTGCAGGATCAAACAAGTCGGGGAAGGGGGTGGGGAATAACCGAAGCGGAACCAAATGTAAAAGCTCGGCAAATTAACTTTCTATGTCAAGTCTCGACTCAAACCAGGACCTTGTGAAAAATGTACTACTTATAAAAACGTAACGGATAACGAATCGACATCATGCATATTCATTCGGCAGCCCATTTGTACCTCTGTGGAGTCCCATCCATCCCTTTTATCCATATTATCACCCCCAGTGCATAACAGTGGATCAGTCGGAGTGGCTCTATGGACTGGCTAATCTATCTTGACACGTTTTAATTCCACTTAACACAACGTTTCGCCGTGTTCAATGCCTTCCCGCTTCCTATGCACAGCGCTCACAGAGAAAGTTTTGTATTTTCTGTAGTCCATTACCGCTCTCCTCCATATCTTTTCAGTGCCAAATCCGCTTCGGGGGCAGAAAAGAGATCGCTTCGGACTCAGACAGCCGGTAAGACTTTCACTTTATTATTAACTTAAGGCCCGCGTGCCTGGTGGTTAACCATCCTTAGGGTGGAGATGGAGACACCACTCTGCTGCAGCCCACCACACACACTGGAGAGGCTTGGCCTCCGCCCACCCGCTTGCCAGCTCGCCTCCGTCCCTTGCGGCCCTCTGAGATTCGCTAACGAAGGACGTCTGTCACTTCGTCCACTGTGTGTGAAACACACTCGCAGTCCAGACTCTGAATTTGATTCTCATGTGTGGAACTTGGCTTGCGGAAACGGGGTACCTAGCTCCGTAGGATCTGCAGAATCCCCTCCCTGTGTTAAAAAAACAACAAATTGAAGACCCTTCCGGGCACATTATTAACCCCAGTATTACTATTGACTTATTGACCTGCCCTAGCACCCTGTGTAGTGGCCTGCTCCTCCTGCTCCACTTATTTGAACTATTAACCAATAGTTTGAAGATCTAAGTGTGTTCAGTTCCATTTAACATGTTTGATAAAAGAATGACCAGCATGCGTGCGTGCGTGCGTGCGTGCGTGCGTGCGTGCGTGCGTGCGTGCGTGCGTGCGTGCGTGTGTCTGTCTGTCTCCCTGTGTGTCTCTGCAGGGTGATCTGTCTGTGTGCCCAGTTTGAGACGGTGTTTCAGCATGGCCTGAGGAAGACCAGCGGGCTGGCGCTCACGGCCGCGGCACTCAAACAGGCGGCTGGGTTCGCCAACAAGACAGAAACGGGTAGGCTGCTCCCAGCGACCGCCTTCTTCTCTCTCTCTAGGACAGGGATGGGCAACTTTCATGATAAAGAGGGCCACATTTTTCATCATAACCATCAGAGGGCCACATGACTGCACACTTCAACTAAACGTGAGCTGAGAGAAGCTACACAATTTTGAATTTGGTAGATATGATTCCTGTATTCTGGTGCATTTTGGGGATGGCCACTACCTAAAAGATCTTCCAGGATCGTAACCTATGGACGGTATGTTAATTGAACCAACATACATTCATTTAGTTTTCCATGCCCAATAAGACACATGAATGGTTGGTATTTTTATCAGTGCAAAGGGCACATACATCATCATTCAATGATGCCACAACACTGAAAAACAGTGGCCCAACATTAAGTGCAACAACTCAATGAACTCAAACCCAAGAAGCCTGATATTCATTGCAGTTGTAGTAGTTGTAGTGGCGACTTAAGTGGATATCTTTAATGACTGATATCGTTTCTAAGCAAACTAGACGCATGGGTTTGCCTTTGAATTCTATGAATTCTTCTGATCTTTTTTGACCGAGTTTTCTGTAACTCGATCAATTATTATTATTATTATTATTTTTTTTTTGATTTTTTTTTTTTTTTATTATTATTTTTTTTAATTATGTGCGGGCCTGACTGAGTGAGGATGCGGGCCGTATGCGGCCCGCGGGCCGCCAGTTGCCCATCCCTGCTCTAGGAGGAGAGGAGGGCTTTCCTGTATTCATACCAACGGACGGTCGCTCTGCATGCACAATACTGCTATTTGTATCTCTTTCTTCCTTCTTTTGTTTCTCTGTCACTGCTGAAGAGTGGGAGCGTTTTCTAAATTATTAAAACACAAACCACTCTGAAGGTTAGGTCCCGTGATGTCATGTATATGTTGAATCAATATTCGTGAGTGAAACCCATTAGCAGGAACCGTATCCTCACTGTGGTGGACTCTATTCTCCAGTGAAACAGGACCTTTCAACCACCACACAAGATGGCACACACACACAGAAGTACCTTCAATTTATGTCTCATATTGTTTTACAGTGCATATGGTAATTGCTCATAAATGCAAAACAGTAGAGCCCCCCATTGCACCCATTTCTACTAATTAACATGCCTTGGAAAGACTTTCAGACATCTATTTTTATAAAGTAGTTCTATAAAAGAAGACTTTGTGGCGGCGGGGAACCCTGATTAGCGCGGGTGTGGGTAAATGCAGAGTGAATTGGAAACAAGCTCTGTGTAGTCACGGCAACACGGCCCGCTGTGAGGTGTGGAAGGGATTTAATCAGTTAAAGACTTCTCCTGGGAGTCTTGACTAGATATCTGTGTGAATGCTTCGTTCAACTTTGACCACTGGCCTCTTGACAGAGGAACGCTGCTCCAATGAAATATATTCTGGTAAAATTCTTCCTGTTCTACACTCCCCTGCAAATTTCTTGGTTTCCTGTCTCTTGCCTTGTATTTTTAGTCTGTGTCTGCTATGACCCTCCGATCATAACGCATTCAAAATGTTCTCTTCTTTTTCTCCTCTCCTCCCTGCACGCCTCTACTTCAACTGGCCTTTCACTCCTGCATCTTCCTTTACAGTTTAATTGAAATTGAATTCTGCTGTACAGACCTTCTGTGTGATACGTATTTAGTTAAAATTAAAAAATAAATGCTACAGCCCTCAGGCCACATCAAGATGATTTAAAATGTGCTCTATAAATAAATTATGATTTGTGACCTGGCTTAACTCTTCCATCCATCATCTCTGTCTCTGTCCCTGGTTCTCCCTCTCTCTCCCCTCTCTCCTCTCTCTCTTTCTCTCTGTCTCTCTCTCTCTCTCCCCCCCCTCTCGGTCTCTCTGACTCTCTCCCCCTCTCCCTCTCCCCCTCTCTCTGTCTCTCTCCCCTCTCTCTCCCCCTCTCTCTCCCTCACCAGAGCTGACCTTCTGGTTCTATGTGAAGGAGCACCTGAACCGCCATGAGCTGCAGCGGTTCTACGCTCTGCGCCACATCTCGTCGGAGCTGGGTCGTGGCCGGGCCTGGCTGCGCTGCGCCCTCAACGAACACTCGCTGGAGCGCTACCTGCACACGCTGCTCGCCGACCGCCGCCGCCTCGGGTGTGTGCGCGTTTGTGTGTTTCTGTGTGTGTGTTTGAGTGTAAGAGAGAGAGGTCCCATACTGTGCATAGCAAAGTATCTTTCATTCATATGTTTATAGGAGATATTTTATATGGGACTATTTATATATTTTTACTATTTCATATTTGTATATTTAGTATTTAATATTAGATTTTTTTTGGGCTTAATTTTTCTCTGCTTTGACAATGTAAACGTTTGTTTCCTATGCCAATAAAGATTTTTGTCAATTAATTGAATTTGAATTTAACAGAGAGACTTTGTTTTTATGTTCTTCTCGGTCCAAATGTCAGTGACTAAAGACACAGATTTTCCCTTTGTAGCTTCCTCTGTATTTTCCTCTAGAACCTCATACTGCGGCTCTCATTTCCTTCCAGAACATTCTATGAAGACTGGGCCTTCGTCCTAGATGAAGAGCGGGCCAGCATGCTCCCAACCATGGCAGCCGGTAAGAGTACATGTCATAATGTCTCACTCCTGCTGGGTCGGTCTCACTCTTAGAGCGTGCCTTTAAGCGTGTTATTATCTGCTTATCGGGCGTGTCGTGTAAATTGCATCTTCCGTTGTATCTCCCAAGAAAAACTAGTTTGTACCGGTTGGCTTTGTGTAGGGCAAGATCAGACCGGATTTGGGCCCAGCCAGACCATAGGAAACTTGCGTACTCAACACAGCAACACACAGTAGAATGCATCAAGCCCCCAGGCCTAACAACAGGAGCATTTCCCTCAAAACAAACCACGTCAACAATCCATGAATAATAAACTACTATAGGGCTCCATGGGAAGCCGCTCTGAAGAGTTCCCTGCAGGGGGTCCAAACATACAATGGCCCCCCACTGATGGCCCAACCTGATCACCTGACTGTAAACCTTCCCAGATCTCAGCTCCCGGCTTCCATTTGCATTTAATCACTGGCCATATGGTTGGTGAGTGTGCTTTGATATTGATGTTGAGGTATAAGTTGCTATGCTTTTTCCTTGGCTCAGATCCCATTGAGAGGATTTATATTCTTCTGTATTCATCGGGCTTTCCCCCCTAAGGCAAAGGCTTGTGCAGCTCTAGCACTGTATTGTATTGTAATTGTATATAGGAACAGAACACCCAGTGGGGCTACTATCATGTGGCTGGAAGAGGAACCAGGGGACACACACACACACACACACACACACACACACACACACACACACACACACACACACACACACACACACACACACACACACACACACACACACACACACACACACACACACACACACACTAGATTGGATAGTGAGCAGGTACTTGGTATAGAGAGGGTACTCAAGCTACTTAAGGTACTATGGTTCTACTGTACCTTATTTTTCTCTCTGTCTACTCTATGTACTGTTTACTATTTATTTGTGTAACAGACGCTCTTTTGCAAAGGAGCCTGCAGTTAATACAGAGAAATAACATTAAGGACTGGGTGGGGTAAGAAATTGAATTTAGATACATATTATTTAGGAGCAGGTAGGGGTTAGACAGTGAATACAGAGACAGGTCATTAAGGAGCAGGTAGGGGTAGCCAGTGGCTTCAGATACATGTCATCAGGAGCAGGTAGGGGTAGACAGTGAACACAGAGACAGGTCATCAGGAGCAGGTAGGGTCAGACAGTGACGAAGAACAACCAACCATTAAGAACCTATAAATGACTCAAGTGTCACACACATGGCTCTCCGTCTAACCACACTGCTAAGCAGAGCACATTCCTCCGCCCGCTCTCTCCTTAAAAACGTTCTCTCAGCTTTCTCCCTCCCTCCCGCCCCCTCTCCCTCCCTCCCTCCTCCCTCCCTCCCTCCCATCATCCCTCCCCCACTCCATCCCTCCAGGCCTCAACTCCATCCTGTTTGCCATCAACATCGACAACAGCGACCTGAACGGTGGCGGGACGGCGGCCACGCGGGGGCCGGGCGGCGGCCCCGCCTCCTCGGTGTCCCACCTCCTCAAGGAGTCCACGCAGGGCATCGGCAGCCTGTGGAAGGAGTCCACCCAGGGCGTGAGCAGCCTGCTGCGGGAGATCGGCACCGTCACCACCAGCGCCGCCGCCGGCGTGGTGCCCGGGTTCACGCTGCGGGCCGACGCCTCGGACCCGCTGCCCGTGGTGCCGCGCAGCGCCTCCGCCGGTAGGGGGGGTCGAGTGGAGGGGTCGAGGGTGGAGGTGGACATTGGAGCAGCTGTAGGGGGTCTTAGGAGTTGTGAGGGTTTCTTAGGCGGGAGCACTTGGGAGACATAAGGGGTTTGTGTTTTAGCAGTCAAGTGTGCTTTTGTTTTGTTTTGTTTTGGAGATTGTTATGCTGCGCACTCGCTTGACATCGTGATGATTTGAGGGGAACCGTTGTGATTGGCCACGTCTGCAAGCAAAATAAAACCTGAGCTAGCAGTTTGTCTGGTTCCCACGCTAGCTGCACGCACTCCCAGACATGTCGTTGTTTTACACCGTGTCAGCAAGATGGATAAACAGGAAGGTGACACAGGAAATACAGGCCTACAGTGTGTGACTAAAACAAGTCCATCGCACTCAACCACTTCTGCCGTGACGGACGTAGCTCCCGTTGAGACGTTTCAGACGCAGGATGTTCCGTCTTCCAAAACAGTTTCCTTTTCCGTTGCCATAACGATGTGTGCACCCCTCCCCAGACTCGGGCCTGCGGCGGGAGCGCCGTCGGAGGAAGAAGGTCACCAACATCATCTCCTTCGACGACGACCTGGACGGGGACGGGGCGGGGGACGAAGAGGAGGGTGGGGGCGAGGATGAGGAGGACCGCCCCCGCCGGCCCCCCGCCATGAGGAAGAGCCACACGGCGCCCGCGGCGGCCACCGGCGCCCCCGTCACCCAGGCCAGCGTGGAGGAGGAGGTGGAGGAGGAGGCGGAGGAGGAGGCGGGGGAGGGGCTGGGGGAGGAGAGGGCGGACCCCGTGCTGGAGCCCGCCTTCTCCCTGGCCTTCCCGCCTCTGCAGAACGGGCTGGGGGAGCCGCAGGAGGCGCTCAGCTGGGTGGGCTCCCCGAGGGCCCTGCGTTCCCCCCCCTCGGCCGCCCCGCCCCCGAGCCCTCCCCCGGTGGCCCCCCCGCCCCAACTGCCGGACAGGAAGAGCATCGACAACGACGAGGAGGAGGAGGAGGAGGAGGATGAAGAGGATGTTTACAAACCAAGAGCGCCCACCCAGGGAGAGGTGCCGGCGGCCTCCGATCGGTGCGTTCAGCGCTCGGCGCTCGCCTCGCTTTGGCTTGTCTTTGATGTGTCTTACGCTGTTTGGTTCTGTGGTTCTGTGTGTGTTACGCTCCACTTCCTGTGGAAAAGGTTCCTCACATTTAGTCCAGGCCAATACATTTAATTTAGTATGGCCTTCATTCACACTTCACAGTCACCGTCGCAAAGGACTTCACACGCCCACATCTCACTACAGCCCCCCAACCTTAAGGAAGAGAGCTTCAGAAGGAACACATTCGACTATAATACCAGCCTGCTTGTTTTCTGTACCCTCAGCAACATGGAGAAGATACTTTAAAAGAGGACTGACCTGTACCTGTTGAACCTACCTGATTGCTTCACAGGGTGGTGGTGGGAAGTCTGTCCAGTGTCTCAACGTGGAGCCCCCTGCAGGTGATGACTGAGCACTGCAGCTCAGACATCCTTATCCCAGTGACCCTAGCAGACCGACAGCCAGGTAGGAAGGAGCCAGAAGGCTGTGGTCCCAACCCATCTAGGTATTTTTTGAGGGGCGCATGAGCTCAATATCCTGCCAGAGTGGGATGACTCAAATTGGAAAGGTTCTGGGTTTGAAACTCAATGTCCACATGAGCCTACCTGAAGGAACTCTTTAGCAATATATCCTGAACCCTAATTTGCTCATTGATGGCATGTATCTAAATAAGACAGTGTTCTAAAAATGTCTGAGTAAATTATGTTGAGGGAGACAACTTTAGCATGATATTATTGAATGATATTATTGGGTACATTTTTTGACATTTTTAGACTTAGACTAAAATAACTTTTCCTGCTACAGCCAGCCATGGTACATACTTGTCCAACATTAATTAACTACCAAACTGCTATAGCAAATGGCTATTTCAGATCTCTATACTTTTGTTTTCAAGCATACAAGGACCTATTTTGGCTGGGGTCATCGCTTTTGTCGAAGAATTTATTTTTCTAACTTAACTTTCCACTGTAGCGAGTCATACTTTTAATTTGAAGTTTTTTTTGCTCCACCATGAGTTTCACCAAAGTAAAACAATACCCACACCCAATTTTATTTTAAAATCAATTTGGTCTGTGGAGAACCCCTAAATGAAAAAATAGATAACCATGCTACCAAGCTGTTCCAGAGCCTATAGGAACAAAAGCAGTAGTGAAAAGTCTTGGTTTTTCAAGTCATGCCACCCATGGTATGTCATTTTATAATGTTTTTTTGTTTCTTAGTTCTAAATGCAGTTTTCATGTTTTAAATAATTTAAGCAACTTCTCCAAGTTTTGTAGCGTTTAGACTTTGTTAAATGTTCTCCAACGGTGGGTGGCGAGATAACAGCGTTGTCCAACTCTAAAATACTAAACTAAAATATTTAGCTTGTGAGGAAGTGGTTCAATTATCTGCGTTTTCTATACGCTTTTCAACCCAACCACAATCTGGCTTCCTACCGTCCACTCAGATTGCATTGTTTCCCCGGCACACATTCAGCAGCGGCAGCTAGAGATACGATTCAAACACGCGCCCTTAAATCTCCTGCGACGATCTTATGGGGACATTTTGGTGTTGTTTCAGTGAACTCTATGGAGGATGCCATGGCTTACCCTGGCCGCCGCGACTCCACAGAACCCGAAGGCCCCTGTGAGAGAAGCAGGACCCAGCTCCAGTTCACGTAAGGCCCCCTTTTTTCTGCTTCGGCCCCTCTGCATCGCATGGATCTCCTAACATTGAGTATTATTAACACATGCGTTAGATTTATTTTCTGCATCTATTGTATATTTATATTGGTCTCCCTTGTTTAAGATCTTCTCCTGCTTGCTTTGTGGTCTGCTCTCAAGTAAATCTTTTTTATGTTATTTTTTTGGGCATTTTCCAAAAAACTGTTTTTAGTAATGCCTCCTAATACGCTTCCTTTTCCTCGCGTTCTGAACTAATGAGCTAATTTGTGTTTCAGTGTGCTCTACAGAACTGATGCAATGATACTTTCATTGCATCCATTTTGTGAAGCACACACATACGTTTGCTGTTCTCAGATTTCATAACCGCTCTCTCAACACCGGACGTATTGCGGACAGTGAATGCTGCAGTGTGTGTTGTGTAGTGTGTGTCATACAGTGTGGTTCTGTGTGTGTGTGTGTGTGTGTGTTCAGGATGGAGTCTAGTCCACCTACCCAGGCCGCTCCCCTCTCCACCATACTGCCAACCCCTGGACTTCCTGAAACCATGACCCTGGGTGAGTCAGAATCCCTCTCTCCCTTTATGTGGGTATCCATATACCTGGGTTATTAACATGGGCTTATTATCAACACAGGAGTAGATAGAAAATAATTGAATTGCATTTGTTGGATAATGAATTGATTTGGGGGATGATATGTTAGTTTCCATTGGTCAAAAAGCGTGTTGTGTGGGGTTTTCACAAAGCCTATCTTTCTTATTGGTTGAAGACAAGCATACACCAAACATGTGAAAAAGACGGTTGAAGATGAAAATATCAGCTTGGATGGCATCATGTTTGAGTTGCAAAAGCAGTAGAATGCATCGAGCCTGGTTTTGCGCTGGGATTAAAAACCGTCCACCGGGTGGCACTGTCGGTCTAGCATAACCAGTCCTTTGAGAGAAAGAAAAGCCGTTTCTGAGTGGAAGCTTGAGGAAGTGAACAAAAATGCTTGCCGTTTCCATTTATATTTATTCGTAGAGATTTTTTTTTCAGTAGGGATTATTGGAAATGACGATGACGATGGTTGTGGTTCAATGTGTCCAATAGGCCTCAAACCGATAGACACACAGTCACACGCAACAACACATTCACACATGCACAATCAGGTTGTGGTTTGTCTGTGTGTGTGTGTGCGTGTGCGTGTGTAAGTGCGCATGCATATGTGTCTGTCTGTGTATCTTTGTGTCTGTGTGTGTTTATCTTTGTCCTCCAAATCCAAAAATCTGAAATTGATTTCGCAATCATCACAGCCTGTGATGAAGTGCGTTGGAATGCAGAACTGCACGACTATCTTCTCAACTGGCGGCGGTTGACAGCACTCACTCCATGCCAACCAGCAGCCAAAACCTGTAGCAGTCCTTCACTTCTCTGCAGCTCCCAAAACGGCTTTTAGTCCTTTGTTTTGTTATACACACACCGAGGTGTTTTTGCAGCTGATGATCTGGCGGCTGCCACAAGGCTAGCTCTGTTGACGCGATGGCATGTACGCCCCTTTTCCATCACAGCGTTTGGGCCGTGCAGTGTCAAACCATGCCGCCCTGATTTGCGTTCCAATGACCAGTCCATTACTGCTGATTTACGTTTCCATTTCTCCGAGGGAGGGCCAAAGTGCACCTTCGCTGCCTCCTAGCAGGCTGCACTGATGTCAGCCCTGGGTGCTGTTGGGAGCCATAAGTTATCCTTCAGATTGTAGGAATTATTTAAGACCAAAACTGACAATAACTGCGTGCTTGTGTCCGAGATAAATCGTCATTCATATAGAGTAATGCTCGAGTTCTCAACAGCTTGATTTGTTATTGTTAATTTTTCCAATCACTATTATATGCGCCTTAAACACGATATTTGCTTGCGTTAGAAAATGGATTTGTTGAAAAACAACCGATTTATTTCAGACTAGACTGTTCTAAACACAGCATATTGTTCAAATTTCACACTATTAGATAGTTGATTGATAAACAACGTCTTTTTTTCCTAATATCAAGGACACACACACACACACACACACACACACACACACACACACACACACACACACACACACACACACACACACACATACACACACAAATACACACACACACACACACACACACACACACACACACACACACACACACACACACACACACACACACACACAAACACACACTCAGATGAGCAACATCCTCAGCTGTTATATGTGTGTGTGTGTGTGTGTGAGTCCACACAAGTTTAGTGACACACAGAGAGAGAGAGAGGGACAATCTACAGTATTTGTATTTGTTTGGATGGAGAATATTGGTGTGATGGCGTACGAGCTGATCTTTGGTGGATCCATTCAGTCTTGACAGCGAGTGAGTGGGATGGAGTCCATTAATTGGGCAGTATGGAGGCTATAATTCACACGCGGCCTCCATTACCACAGCCTGCTGGCCGCTAATGCATCTATTATTGGAGCCATTGTACAAGATTGTATAGACACCCGCACCCTCAAGCAGGCACGCTGTCGCACATGCACACACTGTCACACACACACACACACACACACACACACACACACACACACACACACACACACACACACACACACACACACACATATTTCGGCAACGTCATCTTAGTAGCGGCATTCATGTTCAAGATCTTACAAGTGCACACACACACACGCACACACTCGCACTCGCACTCGCACTCGCACTCGCACTCAAATGTATATGCACCCATTTCAGACCAGCACATTGTAATGATATAAAGGCACTGACTAACATGACTCACATACGCATGCACATTTCCATATGTGTGTAGTCGCTGTCCAGGAGCGAGGACATGGGGCCCCAGGGCCGCCCTGAGGGCCTAATGACCCCCTAGCCCCCCCCCCCGTGGGCACACCAGGGGTCCCGCCTATTCCAGCCCTGTGGATTTCGAGAGCCACCCTCATACAGTCACGGACCTCCACTCCTACACCGCTTTTATCCACCACTTCTCATCACCTTCCAACCCATTGCGGGCCCCTCCCTCGGTCTCAGACTCCTTTTCCTCGTTCCCGCTCATCCTCCTCCCTCTTCGCCTCCTCAGTCATCTCTTCCTTCCTCTGTTTGTTGTGTTTTTCTTTCTTATTCCCCTCCTCCTCTTTTCATCCTTCTGCTGCCTCACCTCCTCCTCCTCATCCTCCTCCTTCATTCTTTATCTCCTCCCGCTCCTTTTTCCCTTTCTCCTTCTCCTCCTCCTCCTCTCGCTTCATTCCCCACCACCTCCTCCTCCTTTCTCTGCATCCTTCATTCTCCTCCCCCTCCTTCTTCTTCTCCTTCCACCACTACCACTGGCCAGAGCAGATCAGGCTCTGAGCTTCTGGTTCGACCAGATGTGCTTGAGTCAGGATTACACAACACTGATGGTCTCTCTTCTATGTTTTGGTGTGTTTCCGTGTGTATGCTCATGTATGTATGTATGGATGTATGTATGTATGAATGTATGCATGTATCTATGTATCTATGTGTGTGTTTGTTTGTAAGTAGGTGCTTATCTTTGTTTATACTCGGCCTTGAACACCTGCTCGTGCGTCTTTGTGTGAGTGAGTGTGAACATGTGTGTGTGTATGTGTGTGTTCGTTTGTAAGTAGGCAAGTAGTAAGTAGGTGCTTATCTATGTTTATACTCGGCCTTGAACACCTGCGCTTACGTCATGTGTGAGTGCGTGTGCATGCACATGAAGTATGTGCCTATGCACATTAAGTGTGTGTGTGTGCGTTTCCCCCCAGTGCGTGCATGCTGATGACCGCGTCACATCTCGCTCGGCGGGAGAATAGATTTACATTAGGTCCAAATGATCTCCGTAGATCTGCGTTGGTACTTCTGGCTCCGCATCCAGTGAGGGCAGGCTGTTTAGAGCACTTGTGCATGTGTGTCACCATGACGACGAGCCGCTATGGCCTCTGGTGTCACCGCTGCCGTGCTCTGTGGCCAGCGACGGCACCAGCCAAACAGTGGGAGAACGTTCTGGAACATTCTGCCCAGAGCTGCTGTTAGTGTTTCGGTTACTCTGTACAGCAGTCTTTCATATACGTACTGTTCGGTATGTATTTGGTATTATGTAGTGTTTTTCGAAAGTTTCGTATTTTATCCTTTGACATTGAATAGAAAGTATTGAGTTTATTGAGATTAAAATTTGTCCGTATTTCATTCTAGAATTTGTTCCTTATTTTTTATTCCCATGAAATGGTGTTTCGCACGATTTGTTAATTAATTAGCTTAATCCTACCTTACTCTGGCAGACTGATATTTGTGGTTTTTGAGGTCTGATACTGAATTGTCATTCCTTTTTGTAAAAAAGAAAAACTGTAATATAAATGTATAAGTCACACAGACATTAGCTGCTATGGTGATTTGCGCTCTTACTTTGTGTGAGTGTGGTTAACGTTAACTGTTGTTGTGTTCCTCCAGTGGAGCTCCGCCAGGCCATCGTAGCCCTGATGAACAGGAAGGATGAACTGGATGAACTCAACACGTATGTTCCACGCACGCATGCACACACACGCACGCACGCACGCACGCACGCACGCACGCACGCACGCACGCACGCACGCACGCACGCACGCACGCACGTAGGCACAGCGTTTTGTATCTAATTTGCTATTAGGATCCACGGGGACACATGGAGTTAAGAGGGCCCTGTTGACGACTGTGCTCAGAGTACGAATGGCGTCGTAGTAAAGGAGAATCTGAGGTTTTTCATCCTGGACTCTATTTTCCAATCATTTGAGGTCTCGGGGTCTAATGCAGACAATTACTATTTTTAATGGGTCCTATTACGCTGCAGCGAAAGCCGTAGCTGTAAGCCATGAAAAACGGCCTTCGCTGTTATCCTTTGGGCGAGCAGTTCCCGTCACTGTACTAGTGTACAATGCACCTCTAAGGTGCTTGTTTTGGCCACATTATACTCCCAACATTATGGAAAGGATCCCTATAGAGAAATAAATCCTCTTTCTCTACCTTTCGCTTGATCCGGTCTGTTTGTTATTGTGTGTTACCAAGACCCACTCAGGGGAGCCACAGAGAATGATGGGAACGTGAGTGAGAGCCGGAGAGAGGAGAGATTGTTGTGTTGGACCACAGAGAGAGTATCTTGCTGTTATCTGGTGTAGATTTGGGGTGGGGGAGAGAGGAGTTTTAATGACAATAGGGACATTTCCTGCAACAAATCAACTCTTCAGAGGCTTCTCATTGAGCCAGACTTGGTAAGACGCAATGACAAACAGAGCGTGATGAAACAACAAGTTTTATTTCTCGGTAGGGATCCTCTCCATAATGATGGAATATAATCTGAGCCTCTCAGTGGCAAAGACTTACTTTGCTTACTTTAGAGGACAAACATTAATGGGCCCTTATGGCTCCAAAGGATTGCATTGCAGCCCGTTTTTGCGGATTATGGCTGCGGCGTTCTCGCTCAATACTGGACAAATCTCAAAAAGTGTTTTTCCGCATTAGACCCTTAAATCCAAAGTGGACGGAAAAAAGCAAATAGGCTCCAGGTTGAAAAATTATTTAATTATTTAAACGGTGTCTTTGAGGGTGTTGGGTACTTGCTATTACGTTTCAGCATCGATATGTCCTAAGATCCCTTGGTCGGTTTTTATCCCACAGTGCCGACCTTCAGATTAGTGAATCATTCTATTAACCCATTTTCCACAGAATTAAGTGTTAAGTGGCCGCTACACCGGACCACTTAACAAAAGGTGTGCCCCTGCTCCGTGGAGCGAGGCCACCGTCTGGGGGGCCGTTTCCCCAGTGGGGCTGACCGTTGAGCCCTGCCCCCCCCCCCCCCAGGTCTCTGCGCAGCCTGCTGGACGGGGAGATGGAGCACTCGGCGGTGCAGAGGCAGGAGACGGACTCCCTGCAGAGGAAGCTGACGGAGCTGGAGGAGCGGCACGCGGCCAGGGTGCAGGCGCTCGGCAGGTAGGGCGTGGTCCCCAGCTGTGTAGGGGGAGGGCCCAGGCTGGGGGGAGGGCCCAGGCTGGGGGGAGTGATCGCCGGTTTGAAACGACTGAGGTTCAGTGGCAGTGTTGATTTGATTGGAAATGAGTTGAAATTAAATCATTTAAAATTAAATTTAATTGGGATGATTTTGAATGTAATCGTTCTTTTTTTTTTTAAGTTGAATTGATTTTTTGATTTATCTTTTTTTAATTTATATAGTAGCAGGTTAGGGGTTTGATTCCCACCGATTTATCCCTGGTTAGGAACAGGGAAAAGCTGTGTGATGCAGAACAGCCTACCTGAAGACAATGTGAAACACACTGTAGGTCACCATAGACTACATGCTCACCCATGCCGATTAAAACCCTGTTTGGTGGAAGTAAAGGTAGAAAACTCCTCGTCGAATCAGACTAAGGGGAAAGCAATGAGGGAGTAATAACACTTCGGTTATGCTCATTGATTTGCAGTCGACTCGAGAGTTTGCAGGGGACATGTCCTGGGGGCTTTGGGTTGGAGGGGAATGGCAGTTCAATGCTCAGCATGTTTCCCCTTCTGACCTTTGAACTCTGTGGTTTTGGTTCTCAATTGCTTTCTTGACATGAGCAGCATGTGCCTGACATATTGGGATCTCCTCTGTACTTTCCATATCGACAAACGCACGCACATGCGCATTGACACACACACACACACACACACACACACACACACACACACACACACACACACACACAACACACCACACACCACACACACACACACACACACACACACACACACTAGCACTAGCATCAGATTTGCCTTGAAGAACAAAAAGCTAAACTACATCCATGTGTGTGCTGTCAAATTCCCTTTTAAAAGGTTACCATTGTAATGTAAGGCAAAAAAACAGTGCGTCATTGTCAAACGCTTCAGTACCCACCGGGAACTCGAGTTTATATCCATAAAACCAACTCCACTCAGGGTCTCACACAAACCCAACTACAACCACTCCGCTCTAGTGTCATGATGTCGTTTTAACGCAACCGATGTGTCAAATGACTGAGTTGCGTCAACAGCCTCCATCTGACGCTATTGATAGCCCCAACTCCTCCTATGTGCCGGGGGTGGGGGAGGTGGGGGGGGGGGGGGGCATGTTCTTCCAGACCCCCTTAAAGCGGACGTGAGTCAGCCTCCATCTGCCTTCCATAGAAAAGGCCCCAGGAAGTGCGTCGTCTTCCCAGAAAGTAGCCACCTACGTGGTACAGCAGCAGACCACCTCCCGCCACGCCGCCTACGCCTCCACGATGGGTCTGCGGAGAAACCATTGACGAGGGGGATAGGTGTGTGTGTGTGTGTGTGTGATGCGTGGAACCGCTCGTGCAGTTCCGGTGTGTGATTTGGTCGCATTCTCAACAGGTCGTTCCAATGTACCGCGTGCATTTTCCGCCCGGCAAACACGCGCATGTGCTGGCACGCGCCCCTGCCACAGAAGCCGCCCTGCGTTGTCAGCCTCTGAATCTCAAGGGCCTACTTTTCTTCCTCGACCAAATCGGGCTCAATCAATAGCCGGCTATAAATACCAGAAGATCAGCGCCGGCCCCGAATAAAGGGGCTGATGGCTGTCGAGATCGCCGGGGGGAAGTGGCTGCCGCCGTTTGGATTTCCACACGGACTCCCCTTCTCTCTCTCTCCCTTCTATGTGGTTCTTATATGAACCTTTAAACAGCAGCCAGCTCAGTGGTAGCGCTGGACCGGGAGTCAATTAATCCCACACCCCTGAACCCCCCGTGCTGGAGTCTGATGTGTGGGTGGTAGTCGGACAGGCTGGTGTAGACTAGACGGGTCATCCAAGAGAGCCAAGTGGACACTAGTCTCTCTGACGCTTTCAGCTTTATTGACAATCATGTGCTAGGTTTATACCAGCTGTGTGTCTGTGTGTGTATGTGCTTGCACTCGTGTGAGTGTGTGTGTGTCTGTATCTGTATCTGTGTGTGTGTTCTTGCAAGTGTGTCTGTGTTTGTGTGTGTGTGCTTGCACTTGTGTGTGTTTGTTTGTGTCTGTGTGTTTGGTTGTGTGTGTGTGGTTGTGTGTTTGTGCTCTTGAACCATGTGTTTGTTCTTGCGCGTGTTCTTGTGCCCGTGTGTGTGTTTGTGTGAGTGTATGTGTGTGTAACCCGGCTGAGTGTGAGAGAGACATAGGGAGATGCTCATATAGCGAGTGTTTGGTCAGTGTTGAGTCACCAGAGCAGGGTGGGCTGAAAAGACCCAAACCGTGCCACACATTGAATACTTTTATTTATGTGCACAGAGAACAAGTCCTTCTTGGACACAAACAACAGATGCAAATAACTGTAGGATACCATTTTCTGTCGTCATGTTAAAGGTGCGGTGTGTGTGTGTGTGTGGAATCTAGTGCCATCTTGCAGAACGGACTTTGCAGAAATGGAAATGAACATTCATCAGTATGTTTTAATTGAGGTTTAATCCCATGAATGTAAGAACCCCTTGTGTTATGTAATATGATAATAAGCATGTTTCCACAGTATTCAAGGACGGACATAGAGCTCTAGAGAGTCCAATTGTTTGATCGTTGTCGCTATCTGACTTGTAAGCTATTACCCAAAGTTTCCATTTGACAGACTAAATACATCAGGATTTACCACGTACCACACGCTACCTGCCCTACTGGGGCTGTTTTGAGTCGAGCCGTTGTCTTTGTCAAGGAACTCCCCCTCCCGCTGATAGAGGGCTCCACTGTAACTCAAAGGGCTGCCCAGGTTTTAATAACCCTGTGTGCTCCATCTGTTTCTGTGTGTGGGCCCCGGTTCTCCTCTTCTCCAAAAATCTGTGTGAAGTCATTGTGTTTAACTGTTGTTGTGTGTGTGTGTGTATGTGTGTGTGTGAGTGTGTGTGTGTGTGTGGGGGGGGGGGTGTTGTTACTGTGTTTGTGTTAAAACATCGCTATTGCTAGGCAATCATTTTTCGTCCTTGAAGCCCCTGGTCTCTGAATAACCCCGTCTCACTGCAACAGGGAAATATGTAGAGTCTAAGGTCCAATCCCATTTCTACCCCTTACCCCTTCCCCTTACCTCTCCCCCTTGTTTTGAAGGGGTAAGGGGAAGGGGTAAGGGTTCAATACCTAAATGATCGTCCTTGACGGCAAATTCCTGCTCTGAATTCCCCGTCAAAAAACAAACACACACACTCACACACACACACACATACACACACACACACACACACACACACACACACACACAGGCTGTCTTTTATTCCGACCTGTTTTCTACGACCTAAGGGAAGACTAATCTCTAGGCCATCAATAAGGAGCAAGGACAAATGGTCCCACACAAGGCAATCCAAAATGAACAAACGGAATACAACGCAGTATCATCTAGTGTTAGTTCATCTATCAGACCCCGACGGAAATAAGAGTTCAGCCGAGGCACCCCTCCCTCCCCTCCGCCACAGTACTTCTGAAGAAGGACCCAGGGCTCATCCGAGCACACTGCCTTTCTCTACACTCAAACTTTCCGACTTCAGTTGGCCTGGCGTTGGACCGGCTAGCTGGGTGTGGATGAAACATCACTCCTGTTGGTTTGTTCCCCCCTTAAGGATTAGACTGTTGGGCCCAATCCCATTTCTACCCCTTACCCCTTCCTCTTACCCCTCCCCCTTGTTTCGAAGGGGCAAGGGGAAGGGGTAAGGGGAAGGGGTAAGGGGAAGGGGTAAGGGGAAGGCGTAAGGGGTAGAAATGAACTAACACTAGATGATACTGCGTTGTATTCCGTTTGTTCATTTTGGATTGCCTTGTGTGGGACCATTTGTCCTTGCTCCTTATTGATGGCCTAGAGATTAGTCTTCCCTTAGGTCGTTGAAAACAGGTCGGAATAAAGACAGCCTGTGTGTGTGTGTGTGTGTGTGTGTGTTTGTTTGTGTTTTTGACAGGGAATTCAGAGAAGGAATTTGCCCTCAAGGACGATCATTTAGGTATTGAACAGGCAACAGGAGGTGTGCGTCTGTGGGCGTGTGAATCCGTTCTTGTTTTGCACTCTCAAACGTAGGCAGTCTTAAGACACCCGGGGCCGGCTCCTGAAGCCAATTTAGTGAAGTTTATCGTAAATTAAAGGAGGGACAAGGCTGAGGTGTTTTAGGAGATAAAGCAGCGCACACACAGAAAGAGGGGAGAGAAAAACGACGAGGAAGAACACTTTGGGGGCTGGGATTGAGCTGAGGTGATTACTGAACATGTTTTATTTTGTGTTCGGGCCCTCTGGAGGTGTGCTTTTACCTGCGGTTAGCGGGAATGCCTGGAATCCTCTCCTCTGCATTTCATCTTGGTCTCAAAGACACTATCTCTGACTGTCTGTGCTCTATCGCTCTGCCTGGCTGTATCTGCATCGCTGTATCTCACATCTATAATCTCTCTCTATCGCCATCGCTCTCTCACTCTAATCTATCGGTCTCTATTGATCCGGACCTAATTAAAAACATGTATCTCTCTTGTCGGTGCCAAGCGGCACGTACTCCCTATTAAAAATTCATGAATAAGTTGTTATTTCTAATATAATACTTTGTCTGGCCTTTTCGAAAAACAAGGTAGCCCAACTCAGTAAAAGGCTGCAGCTCTCGGCAGTGCCTCCCGCTCTGCCCTCCAGAAGAGCTGACCTAACGCATCGCCTATATTGCAGAAGGCTTTTACCTGTCCCTACGCCAGTCGGCCCCGCTTGGTTAATTAAAGCTATCCTCCCGCTGACCGTTAGAGAAGGGGGGGGGGGGGGGTGGGGGATGGGGACACGGATGGTGGGAGCCGGACTGCAGATGAGTCTGGGGGTCTTGGGGCTTGGGGGGAAGGGGCGGTGCAGCCCTGACGTCAGCTTATTAACTGTCCTACTAACCCTGGAATACACCGGAACTGCTCACTTCAGAAGTTAATATCAGTCGTGACTTAGTGTTATCTTATATTGGCTTATAGTTGTCTCTCATAACTCTTTGATTGTATGGTTGTTGTTTATTTTATTTTATGTGCAAAATATCCGGAACGTGTTCTTCAACCGTGTGCCTGGCCAATAGGTAAGGAATTACCACCATTGTTAATAATAAATTACCGAATGACGTTATTTTCCGGTAACGGTACATGTTTGGTGTGGTGCGGAGTGCTTTAGTCTGCTTACACCACGTTTACAGATAATGATTACATATTGTTTCTATAACATTGTTTTTGTGTTGACTTAAAGGAGCAGTGCGTCAGTTCAGTTGGGGGCAATCTGCAACCTCACATATTGGGTAGTAGAGGGCTGGGAATACTTGAAGACACTGGTGGCGTACTACAATGTTTGTCTGTCTGGTGTCCATCCGCGAGGGACCAAAGCGGACCCTCGCGGACATGGAAGGTATGAATCCGTTCTTCACAACCGGTGCATCAAAACAAGAGCTCTTGCTCCACTCTGCCAGTTCTATATCAAGGGCTCCTCAAAGCAAACCATGTGCATGTCAGAACGCCAACAATGAGGCGTTGTGGGCTGCTGCTGGTCATTGTGGTCCTTTTTTATTGACTCTCTCCCACCCCCACCCCCCAAGAAGTGCACGCTGGGGGTGTTTTCCGCGGCCCCGTGTTCAGCGTTATAAAAAGCTAATCTGTTTTCTCATAAGGTGTGGGACACTTGCTTATTTAAATTGTCCCACTGACAGCTGTGGTGGGGGGGGGCGGGGGGCGGCGGGGGGATCTCTGCCTAAATTTCCCCCCAGACCGCGTTGTAGTGCAGACGCACGTCTTCCCTTTGCCCACCACTTGTCGGTTATGATGTAGATAATTCACAGGGGTTATTGTACCTGTATATCACATCCTGAGATGCGATGGCTCCAGAGCTTCCTTTGGGCCCTTGGATGACAGGACGACGTTACATGAGACAAACCATTCCGAGTGATCCCGTCCACGCGTCGCGGTCCTGAGGGGGCCGCCCGGAGGTAATGGCTCCTTACCGGGGCGGCTCTGGGGAGCTCTCACTCAGGCAGCAGAAGAGCTCGGCTGTTGTTTTATTATTTAGTGATTTATTAGCATTAATTCAAAGTGCATTTTAGTGTCGTTAAGCGGGCCCCTTTAGTTTTGCCATGAGGGGTGAGAGTGATTAGCCATTACACTCCGTTTAAAAAATCTGCCCTGCCACTCTACTCACATAAGCAGTGGTTTGGAGCAAGTGATAGGTTTATCTATCCTCATCTTGGTGGACCACTTGGGGTGTCTAACTAATGCACAGGGCAGGGCTGACTTTGAAACGGCTTTTAATGGCTGATCACACTAACAACCAGTGGTTAAATAGGGGCCCTTTATCCAGCGGACCGGGGTTAGGTATCTGGCTCTGGGATGGCTTCGGGTGGGTTTTGTGGGGACTTGCCACTTCACGCGCCCTTCCGAGCAACGCTTGAGGAGATGGATGTCAGGACTCAAAAGATGGTTGGGTGTCGTTGGTCGAGGCACGCACAAATTCCAGCCTAGGGGTTCTGGTCAACGGCACGAGTGTGATCCAATGCCACCGTGGAAGACCTTTTTGCTTTGCCATGTAGAAGATTGTTCTAGTTGTATTTTCTAATTACTCGCACAACCTTTTTTTCAATGTTCAAATCTAATCTAAAGCAAGTTTTCAGTAGTGCTGACAATTCGCTAAGTAAGCTTATTGCAGGTACTTTCCATGTTATGATTGTTGCTTAACTAAGTTTGCGTAATCGTATTCATATTCTAGTTTAATTTAAAAAATGAATTTGTCTCACTGCCTGACTATTTCACCTGAGACGACTTTAAAACAATTTGCACACATTTTGCATACCCCCCCCCCCCCCCCCCCCCACCACACACATACACACACACAAATAGATTGAGAGAGAGAGAGAAACAGTGTGTATGTGTGTAAAAGGGAAACAGGACAACACAAAAAAGTTACACACAGAGAAACACACACACCACCAAACCCAGTTACTCGTGCAGGCAGAGACCCTGGCAATCAGGCTGCAGGTAGCTTTTATTAGCGGTGATGTAATGAGCCGTGGCGGCTGCGTCTGGCCTCCAGTGCTCCTGATGCCCACTACTCCTCTCCTCTCCGCCCATTGTCCAAGACCAGCAGTGATAAGCAGCCCTGTATAATGGAGGTTGCTGAGTGTGTGTGTGTGTGTGTGTGTGTACGTACTTCGAAGTTGGTGGAAGCAATAGAGAGGCACTGAGAACAAATCGAAATGTTAGGTTGTTGACTCCTGCTAATGTGTGTGTGTGTGTGTGTGTGTGTGTGTGTGTGTGTGTGTGTGTGTGTGTGTGTGTGTGTGTGTGTGTGTGTGTGTGTGTGTGTGTGTGTGTTTGAACAGAGAGAACGAGGTCCTCAAGGTGCAGTTGAAGAAGTACGTGGGTGCGGTTCAGATGCTGAAGAGAGAGGGGAGCCAAGCCAACGACGGTAAGCCACACCACACCTCGTATCGGCTGGGAGTCCAACTCCTTCAGCTCGCTCTCTCTCTGTTTGTCAATGTCTCTTTATCTGTCTCTCTCTCAGTTGTCTCTGTCTTGCTCTCTCTCTCTGATTATCTCTGTCTCTGTTTGCTGTTGTGTATCACACACTCGCCCACACTCACACACGCACACACACACATGCACATCCGCACTGATCCACCCAACACCTGCTACTTAGCTGCTCGATGTTAAAGTCACTGTCAATTGCTTTGGATAAAGGCGTCAGCTCAATGAATAAAGACCAATCCCATTTCTACCCCTTACCCCTTTCCCTTACCCCTCCCCCTTCAAAACAAGGGGGAGGGGTAAGGGGAAGGGGTTAGGGGAAGGGGAAAGGCGTAAGGGGTAGAAATGGGATTGGGCCTAAATATTAACTGTTATTGTACGGAACCTATGCTTGAGTTTGAGAGAAGGTTTGTTTAAGTTATTCTACATTTGAGAGAATGTTAGTAGTAGTTACTTCAAATTTGAAAGTAGGTAAGTAGAACTTATTCTACTTGTGAGAGAAGGTTAGTAGAAGTCAGTTTACACTACCCAGGCATGGACTAGAGCGTCGGACCGGTGGTGATATGTTTTCATATGAACTCTGGGAAACGCTTTGACGGGACTGCTACTTTTGATTTGCGGCAGCTAACAGCCACCGTCGCTCCAACCCGGGGTAGAACACGACACGTGTGTTCGTGTTTAAAGCCCCAGAGGCCTCGTTGAGCCCTTCAACGTCTCTCTCAGGTCCGGGACAATCATTACCCGCCCACGCGCCCCTCCTTGTAGACGAGTGGGCTCCCTGTCCCCCTATGGATCGAGCCTCTCCCTCCTCGCCCGTAAACCACTGGGATAATAATTGGTGCTCGTTCGACAAGCTCCTGTCTCGTGTGTGTGTGTGTGTGTGTGTGTGTGTGTGTGTGTGTGTGTGTGTGTGTGTGTGTGTGTGTGTGTGTGTGTGTGTGTGTGTGTGTGTGGTGTGTGTGTGTGTGTGTGTGTGTGTGTCTCGCCTGACCTCCGGTTCTTTCCTCCAACCCTCCCTGCTTACTGATGTCTCATTAAATCGTCATTTCTACCCTTTCGCCTTTTTAACCTCCCTCCGTATCTTCTTCTCCCCATCACAACCACCCCCCCGCCCCCCCCCCCCATCAATTCCTCTCTTCCCGCTCTTTGTCTGCGTTTGCCTTCATCTCGCCAGGCGTAGTAAAACCCTCGTCATGGCAACGTCTAACTGATTTCATCCTCCTGTCCCCCCGTCTCTGCTCGCTAATGATGCTCCCACGCCGTCACACTTTGATGTCCGTTGTGTGTGCATCCTTGTGTGTGTGTGTGTGTGTGTGTGTGTGTGTGTGTGTGTGTGTGTGTGTGTGTGTGGTGTGTGTGTGTGTGTGTGTGTGTGTGTGTGTGTGTGTGTGTGTGTTGTGTGTGTGTGCAAGTCCTTCAATGGGGGGTGGGGGGGGGGATGCAGTGTCGCAGAAACATACAAGTCGCTGCGTCTTTCTCGGCTTGCTCGGGCGGAGATCCCCTTCACGGTGTCCTCCTCTGTGGTTGGCTCTCCATTTGAAACGCCACCCCGCTTAATGACAGCCGTGTGCTTGTGATCTACTGCGCACTCCCAGGGGCCCCCGTCAAAACCGCTGACAGTCCGCCGGAGACGCCGCCTCCTCTTCCTCCTCTCTTTTGTGTCCCTCATCTTCATCATTTCGTTTCAAAGGAGAATGCTTTGTGTGTGTGTGTGTGTGTGTGTGTGTGTGTGTGTGCGTGTGGGAAGAGGCTCCTCGGTCATGTTTGTGTGTGTGTGTCATGTATTTCAAACATATCCCTGCGTGACGATTATGGGCATGGAAGTGTCCGCACACAGCCCTGCTTTTATGTCACGTGATGCACAGTGCTGCGAGGAGCGGGCGTACGTGCGTGCGTGCGTGCGTGCTGCATGCGTGCGAGCGTGCGTGCGTGCATGTGTATATGTGTGTGCAAGCAAGTGGTCGTGTGTGTGTGTGTCATGTTCCACCACAGACAGGCATCCAAGTACATGTTCCAGAAAGTTATCTTACTCAGGGTAAACACGGTGCAGTGCAATCATCGTTTTCTCTTCAATTACTCACGCACGCTCTAAGTACACCGGCTCTCTCCCTCGCTGAAGGGGGGGATAGGAGTCCTCTGCATTCAAGCGCCGCTCAGAAAGAAACTAAACGACTCCAACAAGGTGTCGGAGCGTCGGGGTGGTTGTAGCGACATACATACACACGCACGCACACCGCACACCGCACACTCAGCCAGACACTCACCAGTGGAGCAGTGGTTTTAATTAAACTGAAGAACGGTGTTTGTTTGAGGGTCCGATGTGTAAGCTTTCCTATAAGGCTTGAGAGACTCTCTGATTTATGGGCCACATCTGAACAGCCCGGCCAGTCTCCAAGCTCCTGGTCTATTGTGGTTCTCCCGCCGACCGGCTAACTAGCTAACTGACTGTCTGGCTGGCTGGCTGGCTTCTCCCTAAAGGCGGTTGCCATGGTGACCCTGGCCCTCTCCAGGAACGATGATTGCTCCGTAGTACCCGGCTGATATTGGCCTGGCCGAACTGTACGTCCCCTGAAGAAAGGCTCTGCCTTCGGGAGGGCGTGATGGATATCAGGAGTTAGTTAGCGGGTCGAGGGCTGGTGGGCCCAGCCATGGCGGGCATATCAAAGGGAGGTCGATGACGAGGTCGGAGTGCCCCGGATCCTCACTTCCCGTCTGGCCACTCCCAGCTGTTCTTTCGACCTTGTTCCGTCTCCTGCTCCCCTCGCAGTCTTTAGTTTTCATCTTGTTACTCTCTTTCATTATTGCTCTGCTCGGATGTTTCCAGCGGACGGGAGAGGCCCTTCCTCGGGGGGGAGGCGGGGGGGGGGGGGGGGGAATACAATTGTAGGATTCCGATTTGATCCCGAGTTCATCTCCGGCGTTCCTCTGACGGGATTCATCAGGAGCCCTCGGGGTGCTGTTCCCGCTCCACTCGTTATTGATGGCGGGGAGCTCTGGCCAGGGCCGGCCCTCATCCCCCGCCAGATTTCACTTGTTAGTGTTTTGTCTTCCCCCCCCCCCGATAACCTGGGGTCTGCGGCGTTCATCATCCGACAAACACACTGTCAGGTTTTAGCAGAGCGGGCCGACCGCGCTGTCCGACGGCAGGGGGAGCGAATCAATTACCTCTGAAGCCTGTTAAAAACACCAGCGCTGTCAGGGTAACAGAGACATGCTTTACTGGGTCGTCTCGTTTCTGAAGCCTTTCAGTGTTATTTGTTGGATTGTTGGCTGTTTTGTAGTGGATGTATTTTCCTGGGGTTGTGTTGTCTACACTGGTGTTGTGTCGTTTCTATTTTCCTGGGGTTGTGTTGTCTACACTGGTGTTGTGTCGTTTCTACACAACACTCTTCTTCAACACACAACGCGCACGCATGCACACACATGCGCACTTGCGTACATGCACACAGACACACGCACACACACACACTCACTCACTCACTCACTCACTCACTCACTCACTCACTCACTCACTCACTCACTCACTCACTCACTCACTCACTCACTCACTCACTCACTCACTCACTCACTCACTCACTCACTCACTCACTCACTCACTCACTCACTCACTCACTCACTCACTCACTCTCTAAGTAAATCTAAAAAAGTAAATCTAATTTGGTTATCGAGTTAATTTTGCTGACGCCGCTAAAGCTTAGGGTTGTGCGTCTCCGTCTCTCTCTCTCTCTCTCTCTCTCTCTCTCTCTCTCTCTCTCTCTCTCTCTCTCACAGACACACAGACACACAGCCACATGCCCTTGTCTATGTGTGTGTGTTCTTGCCTGTGACTAAACCCGGCGAGGACAGGAGCGTATTCATCTCCTGTAAGGTAATGGATTACCAACAGGTTAACACTTAATAGGCTGCCCTTGGGCTGGTCGCGGCCCACTCTCTTCCAGCCCTGCTGCCTCCCGTCAACGCTGAGGCGGGGGCTTAACTCAACGGGCCAATCCCAGAGCGTTTGACAGCCCACCGTCTCCCCAGATCTGAGTGTGTCACTAATTCATTACACACAAGGCTTTGTATTAAATCGACCTGCTCTGCAGCGTGCCCTTGTGCAACCCCCCCCCCCCACCCCCGCCCCCCCCCCCCCCCCCCCCCCCCCCCCCCCCCCCCCGGATGAAATCATCCATGTTGGCGTGTCGTCATGGTACCTAGTAGGGACAATCCTTTTGTCTATTCGCCGTATAAGACGGAGCGGGAGGTCCTCCTGTCTATCGCTAATGTCGCATCCAGCAGTCCAGTGATAGGTAAGGCTTCTGAGGGCAGAGGGCACAGAGCCTGGGCCAGAAGCCAGGTCCATCAAGGGGCCGAGCTACGCCTCCATCCTGTTTTGCACCGTAGTTATTCTACCAAAGGAAAAAACATATTTGAGCGAGGTGATGAAGAAATCAGAAGGAGATTTTTTAAATATTTGTACAAATGCCCCTCTAGACGATGTTGATCTGCAACCTTCACAGACACTGGATCACAGTATTGATGGAGTTTGTGTGCGCAGACTAGAGTACACGCTCACACATCCACACCTCCGCCAACATGATTGGTCTGAATAATTATGAAGTGAACCAGCTATCAGACATTTGATTACTATGATAAAGTTTGATTACTAATTTATAGTCTGGTTTGTGAAATCTCTAACTAACGCACAGCATAAGGGCTCATTTTTCATACGACCGTGCTAAGAAATGGAAGCACTCACACCTTCTTGTTGTTGATAATCGTACAAACTCTCCCCCAAATTAGCAAAGTACGTGAGTGGGACTCTCGACTTGGAGTGAGCATTTGTGCGTGGCCATGTTTTGTTTATGCATAGATCATATCTGCTTCTGTGTGTGTGTTGTGTGTGTGTGTATGACATGTTTTGTTTATGCATAGATCATATCTGCTTCTGTGTGTGTGTGTTGTGTGTGTGTGTATAACATGTTTTGTGTGTTTGCTGCTATTTACCAGTGATCCCAGATATAGATATGCTGTGAATGGTTGGGGGGGTTGTGAGCATGTGTGTGTGTGTAGGTGTGTGTTTTGCAGAGTCAGAACGGGTGCATGTGGGCCATACTGTGTTCAGTTAATGGCTCCCGTCTCCTGTTGAGGAGGTGAGGGAACGCGTCCATATCAAGCAGGAGGTGAGAGGTGGGGAGCGGTCCTGTGAAAGGGTGTGGGTGTGTGTGTGAAGTGGGCCCCGTAATAACACTGTACATTTGAGGTCATAGGTGGGCGCGAAGAGTGTGTGTGTGTGTGTGTGTGTGTGTGTGTGAAGTGGGGCCCTGTAATTACGCTGTACATTCGCGGCCATGGGTGGGGGCTAAGTGTGTGTGTGTGTGAGGGAGTGGGTCTTTGCTTGTTGTTGAGGTCCTGGTTGGCAAACCGTAAAAGAGCAGTTGATGACTCATCCGGTTCCCCTGAGGAGCGGAATCGTTCCCACACACACGCGTTAGGCTTTCCATAGGACCCCCCCCCCCCCCCAGACCGGGTCCATGTACTGATCCAGATCCACCTGGCCTAGACCCTGAAGGTATAGACCCCCCAGCGGCCCAGCTGCCATCCTTCCGGATCTGTGGACCCAGTCAGCTCACAAGGGGCCAAGGACATTCTTGTCATGAAAGCATCAGTGCTTATTCAGCTGTGTGTGTGTGTGTGTGTGTGTGTGTGTGTGTGTGTGTGTGTGTGTGTGTGTGTGTGTGTGTGTGTGTGTGTGTGTGTGTGTGTGTGTGTGTGTGTGTGTGTGTGTGTGCGTGCGCGATAGTCTCAGAATCGGTGGGACTTTGCACGACAGGTGTGTGAGGGTTGGGGGTAAGGTGTATGTGAATTGATGCGTGTCCTTAGACCTGGTTATCAATGCCATTGGTGTGCGTGTGTGAGCCCACCGATGAGGGACAGATGTTCACACCTGAGATATAAGGTGTTGATGGATATTCTAATCATCCTGCTCTCCGGGCCCGCCTGTTAATTTCCTAATAACGTGCTTAACACACAAACACACATACACATACACACACACACACGTGCATGTGCGCACCCACCCACGCACGCACGCACGCGCGCGCTCACACACACGCGAGCACTCACTCACACACACACACACACACACACACACACAGACACACACACACACGCACGCACGCACGCACGCGCGCGCAAGTTAGCTTTGCCATTTCTCTTTTACTGAGTGAGACCATTCATGCCACATCCCATAATATAGCAATTTCAAATCCTATGCAAAGTTTTGCTCAGAAAGTTTGGATTCCAAAATTGCATTGAAATGAATTTGCATTGAGGTGTGATGTCATCCCCCGGGCTGCATCGGATGTGTTTCGGGCACTTCAGGCCACTGAACTGAGCTCGGCTTCACTTCGATTGGCTTGACTTGTGGCCTTTAAAATAGACACTAGGTTATTTTTGAACGCCTTCTTTATTCACCTTGAGCAATGAATAACTTGACATTCAGCCGGCAGATCAGCAGTTTCTGTTGCGTGATGAGTACTGCTCTCCGCAGACTAATTCATTTGTCCACTCTCTCTCCCATTCTCTCTCTATCTCTATTTTTTTTCACTTCCCTCTTTTGCCTTCTCTTTCTGTCTAGCTTTCTCTCTCTCCCTCCCTCCCTGAATCCTCATACATGTGGGTGGATGTGTGTGTGTTTGTGTGTCTGGGGGGGGTCGTCACATGAGTACCAGCATGGCAGTGAGCAAGCGGATGACTGGACCACCGTGCTCCACCTGCAGATGTCTGTATGACAGACGGAGGTGGGGTGGTGCAGGGGGTGGTGGTGGTGGGTTGTCGAGGTCTAGCCCTGCTTGTCAGACCGGCTGTTGCTTTTTAAAGGTTCTTAGTCAGCGGTGAGTCTTTGATTCTAATCCCTGAAAAGTCACAGGTTATGGCAGGGATGGGATGTTTACTTTGAGAGAGAGTTTTTGTGTTTTTGTGTGTGTGTGTGTGTGTGTGTGTGTGTGTGTGTGTGTGTGTGTGTGTGTGTGTGTGTGTGTGTGTGTGTGTGTGTGTGTGTGTGTGTGTGTGTGTGTGTGTGTGTGTGTGTGTGTGTAGTTGAGTAAAACATTCATTCTTAATCTGTGACATAAAGCATAAAAACATATTCTGTGTGTGGTCCTAAGGGTGTGTTTGCGTGAGTGTTCAGAGCATACCGTATCATCTTTTTAAAAAAATAGCTGAATAAGTACTGCATCCTGTTCACCTGTCGCATGCCACAGCTGCCGCAAGGCATGCTGGGTAGAGCCGGGCCAGATGGCGGTGGATGTGGCTCTACGGCGCACGCCGTCAGGGTGGGATAGTAATTGGAAGCGACCGGCACGCTGGTCCAAGCGACGGGGTCTGGGTTCGGACACGAGGCGCCTGACGCCCCACCCACAGAGTCGATAATGAAATTCAGGCTCGTCAGCCCCCCCCCCCCCCAACCCCGACTGTTGTTGTCCTTATCGTTGTTGTTGTTGTTGTTGTTAGGATTGAGTTAATCTGAGCCGTTAGCCCTTCTCCTCATTATCACGTGTTGCTGAACTCATGTTTGCCCTAGTTCTTTTCCTTGTCATTATCGTCTTTGTCTTTTACAAGCCGTCTTAACTTAAATCCTCATTAAAAGAAAAAACAGCACTTAAAAACAATGACATTTTGTCTCATTTGTAGACATTTCTTTTTCTAACAGCCTTTCCTCTATCTGAGGACCATTAACACTTTGTCTTGGAGTACCCCAGCATGGCCTTACTGGTCGTCATTGGCGTCGTAGTTGGTGTTGTTGTTTGTGTGTTTTAACGACACAGGGGTGGATCTCGGGCGTGTTTGAAAGATATCCATCCGCTCTTTCATTTGACCCCCCGCCGAGTCTCCCAAAGACTGCTTCTCAAACTGTGCTGAATAAGTGCCACCAGCAAGGCGCTCATTTCTACCCTCTTATCCGCACCACAAAGCGTATTGGCTCCCCCCCCCCCCCACTCCCTCTCATAGAATTACTCTGATGAGTGTTAGTGTTTGTATGTGTTTGTATGTGTTTTATATGTCTGTTTTCTATGTGATGTGTATGTGTGTGTGTGTGTGTGCGTGTGTGTGTGCACGCACACATGCGCGTGTGTGCCTGTATGGGGGACTATTATGTGTCTAGGGTACTAATGTGCTCTGTGATAATCGTGGCTCTCCATAAACAACTGACATCCTGTTTCTGGTGCGTTCGTCGAAAAGTGGCGCTCTTCTGCTGCTTCAAAAGACCTGTGGGACTTGCTGCTGCGCTGGGGGGGGTGGGGGGGGGGGGAAGAGGAGAGCGGAAGAGATGACAATAGAGGAAGAGCTTCTCCAGGAGGTTTGTGCCAGCCTATGGAGGTAGCATCAGAAACAAAAGGAATAAATGGAGGAGGGATGAAGGGGGAACAAACCATCAGATGAAGACGGGGATGAAGAGAGCCCGGGGGTGCTGGTGTCTGGATGTAAAGGGGAGAGCTCGAGGAACTAGAGGATCATACCCCCGGCCCGCTTGTCTTCCTTTCCCTGTTCCTCTCCAGGAGCTTTCAGGCCAACGGGACGCGCTGTAAACGCCTCTTCCTCCTCCTTCTCGCATCTTCCTCTTCCTCCCACCCTGGGGGATCCGGTAGTTCTCAGCGGTCCCCCCCGTCTCTTCCCCAGCCGCCCCATCCAGGGCATGGCCTCAGCCTAGCGGGCCTTTTGGTGCTCGGCACGTTCTGCCCCCCCCCAAATCCACGCTGACTCGTACACAAGGCACACTTTCTCTCGGGCGTGTACAACGTTATTGGTCGGCCCACTTGTGTGGCAATTAAACAGCATGAAGTTGGTTTTGGTTGTCTGCCTCAGAAACGTCACAGATTACAAATACGCCCCATTCAACACGGTTGGACTACATTACAGCACTTACAAAAAAAAAAGGGAGTATTTTGAGCCACACACTTCCATAAAATAAATAAGCTGAAATGGAACGAGAGTGGATGAATCATTTATGAGCTCCAGTGGGAAGCGGGTGGCCATCCAAGAAACACCCAAAACAAATACAGGATATTGATAAGAATTTGATTTGAACACCATAAGGCTGTTAGGTTAAATTATTCTGAACCACTTTTAATTAGTCCCCATTGGGTCAATGTTACTGCAGAGTCAGGCTCGGGCTGGGTAGTACTTTAATTGACATAGTTAAATTTGTACCTTCATGAGGATTTAATTTTGCAAAACCATTGCAATAGTGTGCAGCAGTATTAGCAATATAATGTTTTAATAATAACTAAATTAATTATTAAGTAAAGTAGTAATATGTGCAGTTATGAAAATATAACTAAGGCTGCTTCAATGCTACTATAAAAGTAAAACAAAGAATTGTGGTGAAACATACATAGATAATTGGATACATAGCTAATCATCTCAGCTGATTTCCAATTCTAATGCGTGGCTGTTTTATCCAGACGTTAAGCCAGACAGCCAGTGTTTGTAGTCAGAGTCAAAGCGGTGTAAAATGAACAGCTAATGTTTGATTGAAGACATCAGACACACCGTTGTGTGACTCATCATAATCAGATCAACCCTCCCAAAATAGACCTCGGCATTCCCTACACCCCAGCCTCCGCCACCGATGTGGCTGTGTGACGTCTTCGTAAATTGCGATATTAACCGAGATCGGAACGGAATCGTCCGCCAGGATGATGAGCTTGTGCTGAGATTCCGCACGGCATGTACAGAAAGATTGTGTGGTGCGTGACCTTCGAATAAATGTTTTCTCCGTACGTTCGTATATATACACGACGTGCGTAAAGCAAATGCAACAAATTCGAGATTTGTCGAAATTACGCTCAGATTAGCGTAGATTAAAGAAGTGCGGAGAGCCCGTTTGATCATCAGGATGGTGATTGGAATGATTGGAAATTAAATATAGCCAGGATTAGTTAAGAAATTGAGAGGATTAATTAAACGGAAGTAATTTTTTCCTAATACTGCTCGTCGAGGGATCCAACACATTATGCAATGCCGTTTCCCGTGTGCTACTAATGTCGATTTTCCCTTGTTACGCAGTGAAATGGGTTCAAATAAAGCTTTATTCAGTGCACTACTTTCCTTTCTAATGCTGCTACCACTGTGTGATCTTACCAGCCTTCTGTAGCAGGTCGGAATTACATTTACGACACTCTATATACAGCACAATTAATAATGAAAGGCATTCATCACAGGCGTATTCTCTCTATGTATTGGGAGACGGAACAATGCATTGTAAAGCAGTATGGCGAACATTCCCGCACCCCATTCACAAAAATTCTTTCAAAACAATTTTTGGCAATTGAAGTTGTCTCTTGTATATTCATGGTTGATAAATTGGGCCATCAAAGGGAAACGTTGACTGAATTCCAAACCCATAACCTGCAACATTTGTTTGTCCTCCGTAAAACCTCCATTGATGCTAGGTTTCCGTCCAAATTGCAGGAATATTGCCTCGTTCTCATTCTTTATTCTCTCTATTTTCCTGTCGCCTTTAACGCAAGCTGTCAGTCTTTCCTTTTTATTATCTTTGAATCGGAACAAAACAAATGGAAAAAAGAGGGTGGGGCCCTCTTATCATGGACCAGTCACTCAAAGGAAAGGCCCATTTTGCAAAAGGTTTTTCTTTGGAGTAATCTCCTCGGCGAGTCCCGCTGAGCTCCCGCCGGCTCAAAGGGAAAACGCTTGTTTTGTCCGGGTCTATGTAGTCTGAATCAAACGGCTTTTCACAGCAATTCAATCTGTGATTGAAATATTAAACACTGGGCGCTAGGCCTTGGTAGTTCGCTCTTGTTTCCTGTCTCTCTCTCACTCTCACTCTCTCGCTCCTCCTATTCTTCGCTTTCCTTCAGAATCCCGATGGAAACTCCTATTGTGCTCTCACTCTATTCTCCTTATGTACCATCAAAGCACGGCCAGCATTAATAATCCATGTTAATACCGCCCACGTTTCCAAGACGTAAAGTAACGGCTGCATATATATTTGATTAATCAAGCTGACCTCTGAACTCCAGCGTGTCACCTCCACGTTCCGGGGAGGAGTGTTTGTCGGCGGTAGGAACGCCATTAGCAAGGGCTGCTGCCGCTGAGCTGTTGTCAACCATCTCGGAGAGTGTGTGAGGCAGAGGTGTCAGCAGAATCACTTTCAAATAGTTTGCGTTGCTCCACAACCCGTGTCTGTTTCATCTCCAGCACTTTGAATTGAATATGAAGTGCGCTGCCTTGTTTGTTTTACACAGTGAATAAATAAAAGCCATTCAACCGAGCTTCAAGCCGGCGCTGGCAGGGTGTGACACCGCCGCAGAAGGAGAGACGCCAACATGAAAGTCGCCCGCTTAATGATTGTTTGCCCGTGTTTGTGTGTGGAAGGGGCATCCGTCTCATTGTCGTCCTCCTCCCCGCACAAGAGGTCATCCCTCTCCTGTGCCCAGGCGTCGGTTTACACCGGCACCCTTTGCTCCTCGAAGACGTGCTCGATAATAAGGCCCGACGAGTCGACGCCCGGAGACTCGGGAAGAAGTCTCCGTCGGTCGGAGTTGAGACGTGGAGGGGGGCCGGGTCGTCTCCACCCTGGGCTGTTGTTCATAACTTTGTTGGCGACCGGATTCTGGGACAGGGAGGAGAGGGGGCATGGCACGTATCAGTGCGTGTGGGGGGGGTCTGATGGGGGGTCTGATGAGGTGCCGGCAGCTGCAGCTGATTGAAGTTTAGCATCGCGGTCCGTGATTAACAGACGTCTGAACTTCAGTGTTTGACAGCACCCTTGTCGTCCCCGTGTAATTGGCCCTTCTGCTGATTAAATCACGTATGCAGCGCCGAGTGTTTGTGTACGAGTGTCTCACCCCCCGAGTTGTTGCTAACTTTTCTAGGGTGAGGTTGAACTTTGTTGTGTGTGTGTGTGTATAGACACAAGCTGCAAAACTTTCTTTGTTTTGACTAACTTTGACACAACATCGCTTTTTCTATTGCTAATACAAAACGACAATACTCAAAAAGTAGCACAAAGTTGACGTGGGTCGTGTCACGCCCCGCTCCTTCCAAGGACACTCAACCCAAAACTACTTTTGGGGGAATTGTCGTTTCATTATAGTTGAAACCGTGGGCTCACTTCCACTTTAACCGTGTGTTCACACCAAAAGCAAAAGTGTGAATACATACAAAGTCAATGCAAAGACGCTAAAAGATGCACTTTAATTTTTTTTTCTTGGCCGGCAGCTTGAATCACTCAAATGGGGCAAAATTCTACTTGTGCTGAGACTCAAATCGCCTTATTCACATGTTCCCTTGAGTTTAAATATTTATGCATTATGCATTGAAATAACTTATCTGGATTTTTTGCCTCTGAATTTAACTCAATTTTCAATTTTCAACAAATCCTTTTCACCTTTATTTTTTAATCTTAATAAATTCAAAATCTAATAATCAACGATAAAATATTCAACAGAAATATTTTCAACGTCCCCAAATTCAACATGCCAAAGTCAGCTGCACAATCCAATGTATGAAATTCAGCGTTAACATCGGGGGACCCAAGGAAGAGCAATCGATCCTAGATGCCAGATTGCAGTCAAGCGAGGAGAGCGAGTGGGTGTTACACAGTATTCTGCGACCCACTGACCACATTTTCTGCAACATGCACGAGTTTGAAGCGTAGACATGCACAAGCTTAAAACCTAACGTTTGTATCGTCATCGATCACTCGGATTGTGGGTATTCGTTTTGTGACACCAGATGCACGTTAAGTGGCTGGAGCAAAACGGTTGATATGCCTCTGTGGTGGCATAGCAAGAGCGCAACGAGCGAGCAGAGCCAACCCTATTCCGCACCGGGTGGCATGATACAGATATGAGGGTGACAAATTAAAAGCAGGTTGATGTCGGGCGTTTCTTCCCGAGGCACGCCGTGCTTCCACTGGAACTACACGCTGGTGCCGCTTCAGCTGCGCCATACTGTCGGCTCTGCGCTCTCGTTCCACAGTGGGCAGCGGGCTTCAGATCGCCCCAGCATCACACCAAACGTAGGCAAAGGGACCTCGGATCGCCACAAATTGGTGTCCTAATAAATTGGGCTCCTTAACCCACTACAATCACCCTTACGCCGCATGTAAGCCCAGCCAAGTCACGGCAATCATACAAACACTTCACATACAGGCATTAATTCATAGTTTATTTAATACTGCAGTAAAAAAACTAAAACGTTTTGCATTATGACAAACATAAATAACATAAATAAAACATAAGATCCCCCCCCTCACCTTGTTATTTAAATGTGCTTGATAAATAAATTGTATTTTATCTGATTAGCCTTTTACAGACCGATACAATGGATAGGGCGTTTAGTAAGGTCCACCAGCGTTGCGTCTCTCCCCATAAAAAGCGACAGTCAGTGTTTAATGACATTGATTTACCTTTGAGCATTTCCAATTATAAGCTACTGTGTAAATTGCTGTTTAGAATTAACGTTTGCATCAAGAAAGAAAGAACCAGCAAGGGACGCTCTTATTGCCGCTCTCCTTGCTTGACCGCGATCTAGCATCTAGGATGGTCTTCCTTGGGTCCCCGGATGTTAACACTGAAATTCATACATTGTATTTTGCAGGTGACTTTGGCATGTTGATTTTGGGGATGTTGAAAATATTTAAGTTGAATTATTTAACGTTGAATATTTGATTTTGAATTCTTAACATTGAAAAATAAAGGTGAAAATGGTTTGTTGAAAATGTAAAGAGTTAAATTCAGAGGCAAAAAATCAAGATCCGTTATTTCAATGCAACAATGGCTTTTTTTTTTCAAATCCGATGACACAGATTAACTTTCATAAATATTTGAACTTTTACGCAGTAGAATATAGTTGAACATAGAATATATGGACCTGTGGAAGAGCCGAGTTAGGCGAGTATTTATTTTATTTATTGGCTGTCTATTGGAGCATTCTGAAATTTGAAAATGATCTCATTACATTTTTGGTACAGTTTTTCCACAGTTCTACTCAAGTGCCTGTAATTTATATTTAGTTGCAGGATTATCAAAAAGTACTCAAAAATACGTCCTTATTTGGGGAATTGACTGAAAACATACTATATCGTGATTATACATGTTTATCGAGATATGAAATGACCCATATTGTGGTAGCCACCCATATTGTCCATACTGCAAAGCCCTAAGTTAGAACACATTTGGATTCTTATATATATATACATATGTAACTAGAAGAAATTGTGTTGTCATGTTGTCCAAAGACAAAAGTGAAAACGCAATGTGTTTGTAAATTTTCGAACTCTTCTAAATAATCGCTTGTGGTTGTGTTCTTGAACGTAGTTGCCGTAATAGGTAGACTCAAATAGGTAGACTCAAGATCTTGATTTTTCAAAGATCAAGATCTTTGAAAAATCATCAGAAATGACAACGTATTTGTGTATTGCCTTATTGAAAAGACCATTCTCGGGCTGCTCAGTCTAACCTCAGCCTCTAGTCCGTCCATCCAGTCTATTCTGTGAGCCTACCAAACTGTGACAACAGAGGCCCATAGGCCGTGTGTTTCGCCCATAGATGGCAGTGTGTCCATTACTCTCCGGCAACCGCCGTGCCTGATCCTCTACGGGCCCAAGAGGAAGGAACCCCAGACAGACGCTGTCACCCCTAATACAGAGTTACCCAAATGGCCTACGAGGGTAAATCAGGAGCACACACCGCTTAATAGTTCAGGAAAGACCCGTCGATGCGCGGGACTCGGCTCTGACCTCGCCGTGTAAAACGGGGAAACGTCTTAGCGAGTCGATTTTGACAAAAGGTTGCGTGACTAATGACGATCGTCTAAGGCTACGGGAGAGGAAAACAAACACGCACAACCCTGGGACATCCGTCTCTTTCTCGCTCTGGGTCCGCTCTGCTCTCTCTCTCTCTGTCGCTTCTTTGTGCCGATCCGTCTTTGTTTTCCGCGGGAGGTGAGTTAGAGGAGTTGAGTGCGCTTGAACTGCTTGATGAGGTCACGTCTCGTTTCAGCCGCAGGTTCAAGGCCAAACAGAGTCGGTGAATGTGCACTGTGTGTAATATGCGCTAAGTAACGTACGCTGCTCTCGCATAAAAACAAATAAAAAGGAGAAAATAAAGCTACATAACCGATGAATTCACCCTTCTTGGTCCTGGTGTCTTTTGTCTCCCAATTAGCCTGGCCGCTGGTGCTAAAGAGGAGTCAAGCGGCTGTCATTTCGTGTCAGCCATTATGGAGCTGTTAGTTTCTTCGTGTTCTTTGGTTGTTGTGTCAGAGGGCTTTGTGGTCTGACGTGGCCACACGCAATCTCTTGTCTCGTCCGTGTCTGTGAACAAATAACCAGATGAAGGTGACAAAAGACGATTCTGATGATGATTCAGATGGATGGTGATCATGGTCAACGAGTTAGTGTGTGAGAGAGTGTGTGTGTGTGTGGGGGGGATTGTGTGGGTGGGTGGAGGCATTCCAATAGATGTGTGTGTAGTGTTGTAAGAAAAAGTCTGTCCTGCCCTTCTTTCCTCAAAGACCACTTATTTGTTTACTATCGATCAGAGTCAGAGGTGTTCTCTAGACTGGCGTATGTGCTTCTGTGCATGTGTGTGTCTAACTGTGTGTACACGTGTGCGTTGCCCTCTTATTCCCTCAGCCTGGACAGACCATAATGATCAAATGGAACCGGCTACTCCCCTGGTATATTTATCACACTCGCTCCCTTCATCCTTTCAGATTCATCCCTCGCATTTATTATTCTTCCCTTCACCTCCACCTCTCTCTCTCTCTCTCTCTCTCTCTCTCTCTCTCTCTCTCTCTCTCTCTCTCTCTCTCTCTCTCTCTCTCTCTCTCTCTCTCTCTCTCTCTCTCTCTCTCTCTCTCTCTCTCTCTCTCTCTCTCTGAAATGTCTAAATTACACTTGCTAATGGGTTGCGGCCGTTCTGTTTTCCCCCTGTCACTCTCACTCGTTCCCACTTTCAATTCCCCCTTCTTCTCTCCGTCGATGTTTCTTCCTTTCACTTTGTATCGGGCACAGCCTGCTTTCCATTGGGTTTTAAATTGAACAACTGAACAAAAGTGGGTGGATGATTTGAAGGGAATAAGCATTCGTATTCCCATCGGAAGACTTTCCTCCTAATCTCCTGTCGTCGTCTTCAGCTCCTCTCTTCAGTCCCTCTCATCTCATCAACATCCCTTAATTATCAACCTCCCTTTCTTCCCTCCTCTTCCACCGTCTCTTGTGCTCTCCTATTGTGTTACTTACTTGTCTCTCCTCCGGCCTCATGGCCTCCTCTCCCCCTCCTCCTGGACTCCCAAACCAGATGGAGACATCCATACTTAATGGGCCGGCTGGCAGACTAGCTCTCTAAGTCCCCTCCAGGCATCGAGACACCAGCACGGGCCCCCGCCCTCCAGGCCGGACCCCCCCAACATGCCAGTCCTGCAGAAACACGGGCAGGAGAGTGTAGCGGCTAGGGGGTCAGACCCCAGCCAGGGGGAAGGGGAGCTGGGATCCAGCCCCGGCCCTACTATGTAATAGATGAACTTATGGGGGGAAGACGGCACACAGCCTGGGCCGGAGACCAAAGGGCCGCAACGGATGGAGCTACGCCTCGCTTCCTGTGTTGTTTCGGAGATATTGTAGTGAAGAAAACGAGTGGATGAATCTTTCGGGTGGGGTTTTTAGTGGTGTTTTTCTGCGGTGACTGGTCAATGCAGTGTTGATTTGAATTCATTCCAGACACCTTCTTATAGTTTACTGCTGCTGGCCGGAGTTTGTGTTTGCCAATTAGGCGCTTGCAGATCCCCGCCTACAGGGACATGTTTTGTCAAAACAAATACGAAAGTCAAACACCACCTTTTAACCCAGATGTGAGATTGTCTGCCTTCTATAGATATAGACTATAGATATCGATCTGGAATCCAATTTGAGGGATGAGACGAAATGTAACTTGGTCCTCGAATGTCCCTCCTCCTGTTTCGCGCGCCGGCCACCCATTCTAAACCAAGCCGCGTGCCGGCAGACGATCCGCAACGTGAACAGAATCAAATCCCAGGAGGTCGAGCCCGCGAGCCCGCGTGTAACACCCAGCGGTGGCCCGCTGACGTGAGTTTGTGGGGCAGGCGTCCATGACAGGGAGTCTATACATGTTCATTTGTCAGCCCGGGCGCCGATTCGCTGTTCTGCGGGAGTATTGGGGGGCGGCGGCGGCGATGATGGCGTCGGTGGCGGTGGTGGTGCTGGGGGGGCTTATTGGGCCGGGGTACACTTGTAAATGTCAGGGCCAGATGCCTGGCTGGTGGCTGCATTTACATTTCACCCAGGCCCGTGATGAATGATGCTGGGCGGGCGCGCTCCGTGGCTCCATGGCTGCTAATGAGGTCGGGCTCGGTTGGTTCTGCTCTTTGTTAAAGTGACGTGCTGGAGGTGCGGGGCTGTGTTAAAGTGTGTTTAAGGCGACCGCTAACGCCCGTCCCTTTAAACACTTTGGGTCGTTAAACAGAGAGAGGTTTGCACGTCTGGAGAGCTGAACCACCCAGGGGCCTGGTTCACCCAATATTTGTTCCTTTTAAAGTTTTAAATTAAGTTCTAAATTGAGTTATAAAAATCCCCCCAAAAAACGAGTGATAATTAAAAGTCTTGTTTTTTTTCCAGGGTGCTCACAAAATAAATCAGAGATGTTTGTCTGGAGGCTATTTCCAGCCAATTTATGCAATGATTATGTTGTTAATTTAAAGCAATAATTCCCAATAGATAACATTCACATATCGCGCGTATCTCACGACCTCTCACCTCAACTAAAGAAAATGATCAGCGCAGGTGCTAGACACATAAACAGGTGTCGAGCACCTGTTTATTTTGGCTCTATGTTGGTTTAATAATAATTTTGAATCAAATAAAGACAAATAACTGTGTTTTGATGAAAAGTTTTTAAAGGTGGAATTAAAGTATCGCTATTTAAATATCTATATTTTAGGGAGAATTTAAGCCTCAAGAGAGCTCTGAGGTTGAGTTGTATCTGTTGCCCTTTCCGTCGGCGATACTTGAGGTTTAATTTGATTAGACGTCTTAACTTATTCCCATAGGGTTCAGGGGTTAAGAGCCCCGCTTAGAGAAAGGTCAGTGGTGGTCTTGGGTACAAGCGTCTTATCTAACTGGTTATTCATTCATTCCATATTCAAATCTCGTCTCAGTTTGATGGTGTTTTACTTGTGTTCGCCTATTACTACATCCACTCTGTAGCATGTATATCGGTAATGTTATTGATGTTAAAAGTGTAAGTGACCCCCTGTATCAGCTCAATCCCCCCAACCCCGCTCCTCTTCTGCCCTCTAACCGTCGTCTGTTATAATGAGGGATGTTGGATATGAAGTGCACAGCGTCGGAGGAGCATAACACTCCGTTGGACGCCTCCGTCAACAGCAACCTCTGAGCTCCATACGTCCACACCCACCACACTGCCGGGGTCCCTTCGTCGGGACAACGGAGAGGGTCCTAAAAGGCCCCTCGACATCGTAGGAGGTACACTCCCTGCATTCGGAGCAGAGTGGAACAGTTATTCTCATGGTGTCCCTGAATTACGTTCTTATTTCTGCAGCATTGATGAAATGGCACGGATTACATTTCACTGTTGAAGAACATGAAATACATATTACCACGTCTAAAGATATTTTTTGTGATTCACTGACCCTTGAATAGATTTCCTACCTCTAGTGCTGCTTCAGCCAGAGTCGATTTGATTTTCTATTAAATATTTTCCACCAAACACATTTTTTTATCTTTTGAATCAACCTCAAACTTTTTTAGCTCTCAAGACTAGTGTATTATCAAACTTTTAAATAACCCCAACGTTATCAGGTCGATCTCTCCTTAGATTAGCCAATCACGATCAAGTAGGAGTGTTCAACGGCACTAGAAACCAGCCCCCCCCCCCCTGTTGTTAACAACAAACCCCCTAGCATTTAACGCTAGCTTTACAAGCTGTTGTTGTGAGGACCCAGGATTACATTTAAGGCTGTTTGGTTGTTTGTTTTGCCCGATCGGTTCAGTCCTAAATGGACACCCTCTAACCTCTGTGAGAGAGAGAGAGAGAGAGAGAGAGAGAGAGAGAGAGAGAGAGAGAGAGAGAGAGAGAGAGAGAGAGAGAGAGAGAGAGAGAGAGAGAGAGAGAGAGAGAGAGAGAGAGAGAGAGAGAGAGAGAGAGAGAGAGAGAGAGAGAGAGAGAGAGAGAGAGAGAGAGAGAGAGACGCACAACCCTAACCTTTAGCGGCGTCAGCAAAATTAACTCGATAACCAAATTAGATTTACTTTCTAAAACGGAAGTCAATTAGCAAAGCTTGTGTGGCTGAACGGGAGAAGGGATCGCTGGGGCTGGGGATCGGGTTCCATGGCCATAGAAGCAAACAGAGAAAAGTGTTGCTAACAACAAACGCGGCTTTGGTGTTGCCATGGTGACCTTTTCCCCGGCTCTTTGAGCGAAGGGAGACGCGCCAAGGTGCTTTCAACCCACATGGCGTCACCTGACCTTAGCGGCTCTGATGTCACAGACCGTGGCGGGAATGGGAATGGGAAGGGAAAGGGTGGTGAGGGGGGAGGGAAGGGGGTTTCAAACAGTGGATTAGGGCTTGTGATCCGGCTCTGCTGGGTGCAAACACAGACCTCGCCGTCTTTATGGACTCTTAACTAGATTTAACTCCGCTCATGCCCGGCACGGCCCAGATGAGATTAGCATGTCTAATGCGCCCGGTCGTTCTGGCTCCTCGCCTCGCTCCGACCGTAATAGTCGCGACGACGGCGGACATTTTATTATTTCTTCTTTTATCCTCTGCCGCCGGAGTGTCATGCGACTGGCAGTTTATTTCAGGACAGGGGGTTGGAAATATCCCGCGTCTGGGTCGCCGTCTGGCCTGCTCTCGTACGGCTGCTTCGGTCGGGATGCTGGGGGGGTTGTTTCGGCCGTTGAAAGGACTGATGGGGGTAAAGGGGGGGGGGGGGGGGGGGTGAGGGATGGATGCATCCTTCTTGGGTGACACTGCAGTCCGTTTCTCGGTTTGGGATGTGGCTCTGTCACACCTATGAAACCTTTTTCAGCTGACAAAAATTAGCTTTCATCTCGAATGGGTTCAACATAATTCCGGATTTCTTTCCATCCGTCAGTCCCGTCGGGCTCGCTCGTCACCCTCGATGGGCTGATGAGTCGACAAACTAGTTATTTGTTGAACAAGCACATTGAGTCCTGTCATTTCCTCTAGATACTTATTTCCCTATGCTCCTTTGTGCATGGAAATAATTACTTACGTGGTACTTAATACCGCAATCCTCAGATGCTCAGATTAAATAAAGTCCTGTGAGAAAAGCAGTCCAACTACAAGGCTTAGGGTTAGTGTTAGAGTCGGCAGCCCATGACCGCCATACAAGTACATGCTCCTATTGCATATGTGGATGTCAGCATGTTTTGTTCTTCCGCAAACGTAAATACATTACGACAGTGGTCAAAGAGTGTTCTTCGTAAGTGGGTCAAGTGTGTGTGTGTGTGTGTGTGTGTGTGTGTGTGTGTGTGTGTGTGTGTGTGTGTGTGTGTGTGTGTGTGTGTGTGTGTGTGTGTGTCAGTATAAGTGTTGCCAGTTTGTGAGAAAGGCTTTTAAATCAAATGTATTCTTATTGTCTTAGTTATTCTTCCACCGAGTGTGTCCCTTTTTATTTTCCTGAAGGGACTGGTTATGAAATGGTGTGAGCTTCGTCATGCATAAGGATTGGAGAGTGCAAGTGCCAGCATGAATGCTTAATAGGTGCATTTGAATATGTTTCAGGAGATTGAACACTGACGCTCTGCCGTTTAGACATTTTGAGGTCGAAGGGTTTTCTTTTCCTCGCTTTGATCACCGTAATATTCTATTTGGTTTTACCCGTCTTATTAGTGACATAAGTGCAAACACACTATATATTTATAACAAAACCCAACCCCACATGCAACTAAAAGAGATGATTAATAATCACGCGTATTCAGATACACTGCTCAACCCATGTCGGGACAGAGGCTGAATTAAGAAACATTGTTTAGTGTCCGCCCTGACCAGACTGGCCTCAACAGACTCCAGCAGAGTCGTATACAAAGGGAGCCAAAAGTGCAACCATGCTATGTTAATATACCATTGGCTTTGGGCTTCACAGTTTATTGGCCTACATAAGAGCTTAGAGGAGACGCATACATACAGTATATACCTGTTATACGTGGTAGGTAGCTATGATGGATTCATAGTGCCTTGGTCACTCAGCAGGTGGGGAGGTTTCTTCCTCCTTCCTTACTATTTCAGCGGTTGTTTTACTGGCTGTCACAAACAGCTGTAAGTTAAATGTTCCCTCTCGTTGTTCTTAACTTCATGGTTTACTGTCTGGTAGTGATCGATTGACCACCAAACCTCACCGTTCGCCAGACAATCTCTCCTCTGCTATGGTTATATTTTGCCAGATATTCAGACAAACTCCATATTTGATTAGTTTTGTTTTCTACAAATACACAAGGAGATGACGACATACGTCACAGGAAACGACAAGCCGTCGCCCCATTTTGGGATCGATGGGAGCTGAAATCAGGTGGATCGTCCTTCACGAGGGAAGAGCCAATCATATGCAGGGCCATCCTCCAATTTGCGCCCCATGTTTTGCCCGTTGCGGATCAATCGGCTGAAGTTGCGTTCCGCTCGACTTGTTCTTCCCTCGTGGAGGTGGCTCCGCCCACTCCCGCCGGTTGTCGCCGAGCTGCACTTGAACTGATTGGTCGTCCGTCACTTAGTCTGCCCCGGTCGCTGGCAGCATGACCTCATGGGGAGAGACCAAAGCGTCATTCCTCAAGGGAAGTGTTATGGTCAGGTTTAGTATATGAACACACACTATATCTTATCTCTATATCTGTATCTCTTAATTTCTGTCTCCACTGCTATCACTATTACTGTGTCTGTCTATCAATCTGTCTGCTTGTCAAACATGGTGAAACGTCTTTTGGGTTTGGGTTTTCATCCATGGAGTCACATTTAGACTGCTCCATATAAACTGGGTAAGATAGAAATTATATTTTTGTTTTCAAAGGTTTCAAATTGATGTTTGACATTCATGAATCCATCAACAGGGGGAGAAAAAAAGTATTTGTGTGTGTGTGTGTGTGTGCGTGTGTGTGTGTTTCTGTTTGTATTTAACTGAGCACGTCCGTGAGAGACAGTGGCTGTTTACACGTTCAGCACAATAATCCAATTATGCTTCTCTCTGATTTAGAAAATGCCCAATTAAGCCCCTGAAATGCCTAGCGAGGGGTTTGGGAAATAAGTGTTCCATTAATAGATACTCATTTCATGCCATGGTGTCTAATTGCAAAATTATTGATTGAAAACCTGCTTTTCTGCACAACTTAATTCATACATCACACATTTATGTAGAAAAGGCTCCAGCTGTATTTTATGGCTGGTTTAGTGTGCTATTTCCACAATTCATTAGCATTATTGTTATTATTGATTAAATTTTCGTATTCATCCAACCTTGTTCGGGTCGTGTTGGAGTAGGATCGTCGTAGCAAAACATGGTTTTGAGGATGTAAGGATGAATATATTAGAATTATTTTAATATTATAATGAAATGAAAGCACTTTTTTGTTTAATTTTGTTTAATATTTAAAATCATGAATGAACATAATTAATATCACTTAAAGGGAACAAAAAATACTTAAATATGACGACATTTGTGATTGTTCAGTGGAATAACGATCACTTTAAGGGTGGAGCTTGCCCTTTTCTTCCGCTCGGTCAGGGGTGGTGGACAAAGACAGACCATTCACATCCTATTTCTTTTTTTCACCAGCCTCAAGCGGTCAAACTCATGAAAAACTCCCCATGGCTGCAACACAGAGACAGGTGGTGATTTGGAGTGAAAAGGCTGGTTGAGAAGAATACAGTTATTCTAGGACAGGAGGGGAAAATGGCGGTCTGCCTTACTTTCAGCCGCTCTCCTCCCCCTGCTCCTTGCTGTCCTACCATGCCAGGCCGCTGTGGTTTTCAACCCTGATTGGCTGCAGTGATTGGTGCTATTTTCAACACTTTGAATGCACGCACGCACACACACACACACACACACACACACACACACACACACACACACACACACACACACACACACACACACACACACACACACACACACACACACACACACACACACACACACACACACACAAACAGAAAAAGGAGCTGAATTTGTGAATGGCTTGCAGAGCACACAGACGGTCTGGGCATATTCCAACCTCCACCTACAGCACCACCCAGCACCACCACGACCACCACCCTACTATATGGGGTTTTAAGTTGATAGGGGCAGAGCTGACATTTGGAAGAGAGAGTTCTTCTTTTTATGGAATGGGAAAGGTAGAGATCTCTGTTTTGAGTTGATGTTTATTTTTTCTGTATATAGGAGTACGACTTGGAATAGTACTTGTCGTGTTGGTTATTTGCAACTCAACTGTCAGAATGTACAGTATAAGTGTGTGTGTGTGTGTGTGTGTGTGTGTTTATGTGTCTATGAGTCATAACTGTTCAAGCATGCGTCCAAGGGCTTGCATTGTCTATCCCTTGTGGGTGCGTACCAATGGAACATTAACCCTTTTAGATGCTAAATCATCTCATGCCACGGCTATTGAACAACAATTGGTATGCATCCTGCGCTTTATGTATCTACTTGTGCGTGTGTGTGTGTGTGTTAGTGTGCGTGCATTTGTGCTTGTGTGTGCCCATGCAAGGAGCGCTCTCTCTCCCGTGATCAGTGGCGCTCTAAGTGGACTGGAGCGAGAGTGGGGGCCTTTGATTGAGGCCATCAGAGCGAGGAGAATGACCATTTCCACACCTCCCGGCTCACTTGTTGAGTCCCTGAATGCTTTCCCTCACTGGGTCCAGACTCTGCGCGTCCGTCTGTACCCCAATGCATGTGTGCATTTGCACAGTGATGGTCTACTTTTGTAATAGCCTGAAATCATAGGATTGTAATTATTCATTAGGGGTCCAAGCCAACAGGTTGGATCCCTATTGTTTTTGTTCTTTCTCTCGCTTTCTCTGTAATCATTGTGGTCTCTGTCCTTGTAGTTGTTTATCCCTCTTGTGTTATGCCACTCTTAACCATTTCACACCTTGCATGGTTTCATGGCATCACACACACACACACACAGGCGTCACACACGTCCAATGGTGTTATCAGCAGGAGACAACCTTTGGGTGATTAGTAAATGAAAGAAGATTGCTTATGATTAGCAGAAGTTAATTAAGTCTGCTTGCCGC
>NC_079429.1:11304652-11317152 GCF_026213295.1 Gadus chalcogrammus
AAGTGATTTGTTCTCATTACTTGTTGTCTGTACTCTGGTCTCTTCAGCCATCTGCTGAGGCAGGGCTTTTCCTGGTAGTTAGGAGACTCTGTCGCCGTCTCTTTTAGTATGGAGAGATGAGAGGATGTGGGGGAGAGTCCTTAGGAAAGAGGGAATGCCCGCGTGTCATGTCTTTGTCGAGTGCTGCGCGTGTTAGCAGCTTATTAATAAGTACCATCACATCTTTTTCTATGGAGATTCAGCAGAACCGCAGTCCAGGTTTCCCCCTGTATTTTTAAACGTACGAATCTGCAAACATTCCGTCTGAAATGTTAAGCGGATAAAGTTGTTCTTTTTACTCTCTCTGTGGTCATAGTTAATTACCGCTTCTCGTGCATTATTTATGCTCTGTCCCATTTGGTTAAAATTGGATGTGGCTTTTTGCAGCTGAATTCGAAGCTGTTTGGTGCCTGTGAGGGGGAAGGTGACTGCAACGGTCCCACCCTAGTGTCGAGGGACAGCCAGGCTCTCCTCACTTTTCTGTTTCGACCGTTTCGACAAATATAGTGTAAATATACAACCATTATGGCTGCGTTCCCCATTAAATCCAATAGATGTTTTGTACTGTTTACCTTTTCTCGGTGGAATACCTGAGAAAACATTTGGGAGGGATAGAGGAAGCCAACACAAAGTATGTCTTGCAGTAGCTTTTCCAAATACATCATTAGTCGTTTAAGCCCTCGTGTGTGTGTGTGTGTGTGTGTGTGTGTGTGTGGGGGGGGAGAAATATCACATTGATATTGATTGCTTGGAAATACCCTATATGGCCTATATGTGTGTATGAATGTAGGACGGAATGGTCAATATAGTTCTTACGGAGCAAGATCCATGCTTATTACCCTCCGAGTCCTTACAGTTACTCACTCACGGAGCGGCTACCTTTAAAATAAACAGTATGCAAACCCACACCTTAGGTTGAATCATTTATTCAAATATTAGAGAAAATCGTAGAAGTCTGTAAATAATTTCTTCTCTTGCCATGGCCTCTCCACTCATGCAGCCTTTCGCCCTCCCTCCCTCTTTGCGCTCCCCTAGTCTCCCTCCCATTGCTTCTGTGTGCTCTCTCCACATAACCGTAACAACTCCTCCTTTCTCCTCTTCAACTCTACCCCTCTGCTCTCCTCATCTCTCCTCTCCTCTCTTCTCCCCACCCTTTCTCATCTTCTCTACTTGCCCCCCTCATCTCTCCTCCCCTCATCTCCTCTTTTCTCCCCACCCCTTCTCCTCTTCTCTCTCCTCCTTCCCTCTCCTCTCTTTTGCCTTCCTCTCCTCTCTCCTCCCCTCCACATCTCTCCCATCTCCTCTCCCCTTTTCATCTCTTCTCCCCTCCTCTCTCCTCCCCACCCCTCCTCTTCTCCCCTCCTCTCTCCTCCCCACCCCTCCTCTTCTCCTCTCCTCTCTCCTCCCCACCCCTTCTCCTCTCCTCTCTCCTCCCCACCCCTCCTCCTCTCCTCTCTCCTCCCCACCCCTCCTCTTCTCCTCTCCTCTCTCCTCCCCACCCCTCCTCTTCTCCTCTCCTCTCTCCTCCCCACCCCTTCTCTTCTCCCCTCCTCTCTCCTCCCCACCCCTCCTCCCCTCCTCTCTCCTCCCCACCCCTTCCCCTCTCCTCTCCTGTCAAGGAACAGGACTAGTGGTCCTCAAAGGGTCACGCATGTCTGGTGATATGGATTAACATTATAACTTGATAAATCATTCTCTCAATAGAAAGTTGTAGATAATGGAACATGCCCATCAACAGTTCCAAGAGTTCAAAGGGCCAGGTGTGAAATTAGAACGGCATTATTTCTTCGTTCTACTTGTTAAATGATTTTTCTCGTTTCGATCGCAGAATCCATCCATCAGCTCTCCACGTCTGCATTATGCATATTTTACAGTACCTGAGTGCCCACCTGCTGCACCACGGGCGCCTCACAGCGACCTGCCATCGCTGGGCTATACGCTCCGTTTACCACAACAGAGCTAGTGGCCACACCTCCCCCCATGAGGCCCCGCCCCCTCCTCACACCGTGCCTAACGGCCTCGATCGTCCTAACCCAAACCCCCTATAGTCTCTGACAGGTGTACTCTCACGCGTGCTTTCTCTCGCTCTCTCTCTCTCTCTCATTCCCGCTCTCTCTCTCTCTCTCTCTCTCTCTCTCTCTCTCTCTCTCTCTCTCTCTCTCTCTCTCTCTCTCTCTCTCTCTCGCTCACTTTCTTTCTTACACTTGCACACAAACATTGGGACATGCCACGCACACTCTTTGCCGCCACCATCTTCCCCTCCAACCGCGCAGTGTGTTGTCAGCATTGTGTTATCAGTGCTGTGTTTCAAGCCTAGGTTATAGTGGTGTATGGGGGGGGCAGGTGGTTATAGTGGTGTATGAGGGGGATGTAGTGGTGGTGGTGGTAGGGGTGTAGAAGGCTGAGGGGGGGTGATGGTGGTGGAGGGGGTGTACGGAGGAGAGATATGGGTCAAAACTGTATAGGTGTCCTGGGGGAAGGATTGCACATCCTTCCTTTGATCCACACTCTCATTAATTACCCATAAACAACATCACGAACAAGAACAACAATTACCAATGAGCCACTAACCCACACACACGCGCACACACACACACACGCACGTGCGCACACACACACACACACACACACACACACACACACACACACACACACACACACACACACACACACACACACACACACACACACACACACACACACACACACACACTAAGTGAGAGGAGGAGGGTTTGGAGTTAGTGAGGGGTAAAGCAGTAATGAGCTGTGGAATGCATAACGCATGTGACTCTTGATCTGTGATGCCGGTGAGAGGGGCTGCATCGTTATTTTCGGGATTGGATTTGGACGCGCTTTGTAGCGGTCCGAAGGTTGGTCCAATAAACACCGGTTCTGCTACCCTTGTTGAAGTTGTTTGGTTAGAATGACATTTATTGAGGTTTGTCTTTTTAAAAAAAGCAATAAGTAGACATCACCAGGTAGGCGCCGGAAAGTTGTCGAAATAACAAATATACTGAAAGGGAGATTGTTTGCAAGTATAAGACTCGAGACAAGTAGATTTGCAGTTCAAGTGGTTGAGGGTGAATTCGGTAACAGCCAGACCCTCAAGACGGAAAAAACAAGATGTTCCCATCCTATACACTGTACTTTAAAACACAGCCGTCATACACTGGTGAGCTGAGTCACTAGGTCTGATGAGATTGTTATGGTCAAATTTAGAATACGGGTACATTCATTAACATCAATTAATCCAATCATAATCATTAAAGTTAATTAGCATTGGGGTTAGGGTTGCGGTTAGACGGATAGGATTAGGGGTAAGATGATGTAATTGATATACTGATACCTAAGACATGTTTTACATTGAGTCCAGCCCTCCTTTAATGTAAACCATGTGAACGCCCTGGACGATGACAATATTAACGTCACATGCAGACATCCTATTCCATAACAGACAAAGGAAGGACCGCATCAGACTGAAGAATCAATAGACACACAATCAAAAGATAAACAGATATATCATTAGAATAGCGTTAGTATATTCAAAATATTTTGCAAGTAAGCCGTGTATAAAGACGGAAACCACAATGTTTGAGTTACATAACCAGAGCGACAATCGACACACTCTTCTGATATTATACAATTTGCACTCAAACTCTGACTGGCTGTCTGGTTAAGCTGTTGGCCTCTACTGGCCCAGAATATCAAATGTATCCTCGCTTCACCGTCTGTCTGTGCAGACACTGAACTAAGGTCTTCCTAATTTAGCATGCATAACCTTAAAGGATGGATAATTTTCTATGTCTGGCTCCTCAGGCGCATATTATTCAATCTGTCATCAGCATAATACACAAAAGAAAACCAAATCGATCAATTTGTGTTCCAAATAAAGTACACAAGCGATTCAATAGGAGGGTATTTGTTTAGCCCTGCATTTCAAATTTCATTGGCCTTTTAACACAACTTTCCAGAACAGTTCTAGCCTGGAGCTCGGGTGTATTTTATTTGAAGATTGTGTATGGGAACCCAGAGGAACCTAAAACTAGCATTGCAGTGTCCATACCCCTGGTATGGTAGTACATTTTAAACACAATGAACGAGTGCCCGGTTCCCTCACCTCACGCTCTGCTCAGAACCCTTTGGCCTGATTACTCGCTTGTGTGCTTGATAAAAAGACACACAAGCACTTGGTGAGCACATTGCATCTCCGAGGGCAATTTAGAAACATGTGGCGCTTAGGATCCAGCAAATGGACGTTTGTTTCTATCCATTAGTCATTAACTGGTGGCAAGACCCTTGGCACGCTTCCATTTTCTTTTCTCTTGAAACAAGAGCCCTGTCACGTACCAACATTTCATTGAGGGCCGTGCTTCTATTGTCAAACATAATAGTGCGTGATTTTAGTATTTTTCTATTGGCTTTGGACTGTACATCTCCTCATCTTCTGAATTTGCTTCTTTTAAATGACATTGTTTGTACTCGAGCGCTGATACGTGGAGTTGTGTACTGCAACGAAATCCAGTCTGCATTCTTAGAAAAGCAACCGTACACAGTTTACGCAGCTTTTGAAACAGACAGTAAAACGTAAATATAAAATATGAAACATAATCAACCATGAGGATGGTTTCATCGTTGTTGTCTTACATTCAGGGCATTTAGCAGACGCTTTTATCCCAAGCGACTGACCTAGTTTAATGCACACATTGACACACTGACGCCGTCAAGATCAGTTAGGGTGAAGTCTCTTGCTCAGGGACACATCGACACACATCTGGAAGAGAGCCTGGGATAGAACCAGCTACCTTCCGGTTACAGGTCAATCTGCTCTACCTCCTGAGCTAAGCCGACCCACAGTCTTCTTGGTCCCTGTCTCAATAATTAATTCCTTACAATAATCTACCCAAGTAGCTATGCACCTAAAATGTTAGTTTTCTTTGGGGGATGCAAACGGCTTGAAGTCAGAGGGGACAGACTGTCGTTGTCGTCATTGTTGTCATCCCTGCATCGGCAGGCAGCGTTGGGAGGGTGGAGCTCTGTCACCACACGGAGAGGGCTATCTTTAATGCCCACAGGGGTGCGGTGGGGTATTTTAGCAGTGATGTTCGGCAACGAGATGAGCCCCTATCATCAGCCACATTAAGTCGTTAACTCCCAGCCCTCTTTTATTTTCTGCCCTTGTTTTTTCTCAGTCCATCTGTCCCCTCTCTCTCTTCCTCTTTCTCCCCCTCTCCCTCTCTCCCTCTCCCTTCTCGATCTCTCCGTCTCATCCTCTCCCTCTCCTCCGCTCTGCCCACTCTCATTCTCAAATATTTTTCCCCAGTGGACTGCACAGCTTGTGATGTCTATATTGGGCTTTGGTGTCTCTCTCCCTCTCTCCCTCACCCTCTCTCCCTCTCTCCCTCACCCTCTCTCCCTTGCTCACTTCACTAATTTCTCTGTGCTGTCTTTCCTGCTATAAGCGGTGGGGGTTCAGTGACTCAGAGTGACGGATCAGGGCACTGAGTGGACCGATGACATCAACCACCAAATCTCTCTCTCGCTCTCTCGCTCTCTGTCTCACTCGCTCTCTCTCTCTTTGTCCACCCTTTTTCACAAACAGGCTTTTATTAGAATGCCACATGTATGGATTATATGAACTTCTCGGTTTCGCTCTCACCTTCCGTCTTTATCTCCGCCTCTCTCCCTCTCTTCACTCTCTGCTCACTCCCTCTGTTTGTTTCTTTTCCACCCACGCTACTCTTCCTATGGTCCTCCTCTTCGTCACTCTTCCTCACTTCCTCCCCCTGGCCTCATTACCCCCTCGATCCTCGTCATCCCAGCTCGCCCCCTCTAATCACGCTCATTAGGTCATGGGTCAGCTGGACTCTATCTCTCTCTCTCCCCAGTCTGGTAGTCTCTCTCTCTCTTGGAAAGCTATTGCTTTGCTTGCCATATCCTCCCTCCATCCCTGTCCTCCTTGTCTCACTTCTCCTCTCTCTGTCCCCCACACTCTCTCTCTTTACTTGTCTCTCCCTCCCATCCTCTCTCTCCCTCCCATCCTCGCTCTCCCACCCTCATTCCCTCCCTTCCTCTCCCTCCTTCCCATTCTCCCTCCTTCCCTTCCATCCTTTTCCTCCCTCCCTCTCTTTATCTCCTTCGTGCCCCCCTCTCCCCTCTTCTCCATTGCCGCCTCCTTCTCCCTCCTTTACTTTATCTCTCCCTTCCTCTCTCTCCCCTCCCTCCCCTCCCTCTCTCTCTTCTGGCTCATTCTCTCACGCGGCACACGACTCTCCGACTCTCGTCTCCCTCTGTATCTCTCTTGATCCCCCTTTCACTTTCTCTATCCTTCCTCTCTCTCTGCCCGTCTCGTCCTCTGTGTCTCTTCCTCTCTCGCTCTCTTTTTTCCCCCGCTCTGTCGTTCCGGGTCTTGGACTCCTGGTATTTTTATACAGGCCATCTTGGCTCGGCAGGACACAGATTGGGTCATCTAGACAGCCGGTCTGCCAGGTCGCTCTGAATAGAGGCAGGCAGAAGGGTGTGTGTGTGTGTGTGTGTGTGTGTGTGTGTGTGTGTGTGTGTGTGTGTGTGTGTGTGTGTGTGTGTGTGTGTGTGTGTGTGTGTGTGTGTGTGTGTGTGCATGGTTGTGTTTTTCTTAACTGACTAAATGCCAAAAGAGCGGTGATCTAAGCTCAGACTTCAGCCATATGGACAGGGGAGTCGGTCAGGACAGACACACAGCGATACAGACAGACGGGTGAGCAGGTATAGAGTAAGACTGGCAGGGAGATTGCCAGTGCAAATGATCATCACCTGTGTCACAGTGAGGCACGACAGATTGTGCGGAGCTAATGTTCACCGCTCCCCATCCGCGGCCCCGGCATAATACAGCTCGGCTGCATGGGTCATGCGTTCAGTGCATGACCTAATTTGGTCGTGTCAGGTCACTAACTCCTTATCACTCTCTTCATCAACACGGCTTGACGTAAAAATAGATCATTGTAAGGGTTCAGCCATCCCTGGTTCCAACGTCAGAGGGAAACACGGTGAGCATGGACTAGTTAAGCACCTTACCTAACCTTAGTCACGCCAGGACTTTAGAGACGATTTCCCGTGAAGTCTTTTCGATCAATTTATGAAGATTCATGTAAAGGGAGCGTTTCAATGGCTCAACTTCAACAACTTATTTATACTTCAATAATGATACAACAACCGTGTATCACATCCCTGAAAAAACATACTCAAAATCTAAAAATCGAGCTTCAGTTTGTTCTCAAAAGTTACACGGCCCCACTAGCAAAATCTTTAAAAGTGGATTTGGTATCTCCCCCCCCCCACCAGAGATGGCGACTTGTATTTAACAAGCTAGCACGTCGCTAGCGGTCTGACAGTACATTGTTGGATAGCCCGATTTCTAAAACGTTCATGAGGGCTTCTCTATTTCCTTCAAATTCTTTTCAATGTTGTTGTGTATTTTGTCGGAATTTGTGTTTGTGTCGACATCCCTTTTTCGATCAGGGGTGGGCAAAAATGTTTTCACAGACGGCCTTGATCAATAAAGCTAAGGTTCACACGTTGGAGAATTTATTTGAAACACATTGTACTGTTACATAAAACTGCATAAAAGCATTAGTCCTTCTGGGAAATACGTACAGCCATATGTGCCTACTTCTTGCCATATTCACCACGGCAAAGGTCTCTGATGACCTGAACACATTGGATTACGTTATTAACATGGCCTCAAAGCAGAAGGCTCCACAATCATCAAGATGTTGTATTTCCCATTCCTAAGACCTGCATCACTGACTGAGAAAAATATTAATAGTCAAAGACTAATCATCATGAATGTATACATTTATCAGTAAACATTTTCTGTTCTGCTTGTCTACTTGTGTAGCTGTTTGAGGCTGTTTTTACTTGTTTAGCTAACTCAAACTTTAATACCATTGCCGTACATTACACTGATATTATGTTAATGACTACTTACAACAAATTAAATAACAACTTGTATTATACATGAATGCAATCATTTTTACTTTTCTGTTCTGTTTTACCCGAGTAACTCTATATCTAGGCTGTGAGAAGGACTTATAACTGGGAGATTTTTTATAAACGACCCTATGTGGCATGAAACTCCTCTACCTCTCTTTGAAAGACCCTCAAAGTCTGGTGTCATGTCTGAGGTTGGAACTCGCAGCAGCGAGGCCAGATGTTTACCCTTCAGCTGTGATCTGACACATGACTTCAGGCAGTTCATCAAAGAAAGAGTGGATTCGTACACGTACAAAGAGCCAACAAACACTAGCGTCCGTTGTGCTCACTGAAGGGAAGACAGTTTCCAACCCTGGGCAGGGCAGCTTTGGAAACTGCAGAGGTTGCCCGGTGTAGGTGGAGGGAACCTTTGCTCGAGAGCAGGGTCACAGTGGGTGTCAATCGGTTGTAGCTGCGAATCCAGGGGGACTTTCTGTCGAATGAAAGGGGAGCGGACACCGGCTCCGGTTCTTCTTCATTCTTCTCAAAGACAGAGAAATGCAGGCTTTGTTTCCCTTGCGGGTCGGATTGAGACGGTCCACAGGCCGGTCCCAGGGCATGTACAAACCTGCACATGTCTACTCTGAGAAGCTTAGCGTACGTAAGGCTAATAGCTAGCATCATAATTTGTTTTCTGAGCGTGAGACTAACGGCTGCCTTATTTTCTCAGTGTTTCTTTAGCCGTTTACTGTGATTGCACATCATGTTTGGTGAGACGCCAGAGTGAGAGCGCTATCTCAACACACGGCAGATAACAGCAGCAGGGTGTATGTGTCTGTGTGTGTGTGTGTGTCTGTGTGTGTGCGAGCGTGAGTGCGTTTGCTCGAGCGCGTGTGTGTGTGCTGTGATGATGTCTGATTGATGTGAGTGCTGTCGACAGATGACTGATTTGCTGGATCATAACCCTCCATTAGGATGGTTACAAGGATGGGACATCTAACCAGCTTTTTCTGAGAGGGCATGTCCGTAGAAGGCCTGTAGTTGTCCATGGGTCAGCGCAACCCCATCCTCTGCTGCCACAATGCCCTATTACAATCCTCCCTATCCATCCCATAAGTGTATATCCATCGGCTTATGGTATTATAGTGTGGATGGAGAATGCAGCCAGGAGGTCCTTTCACTCACTGATGTCTTGCCCTACACTTGCCCTCCTCTCATTTCTCCATACGCTACTGTTCATTGATGTATCACGCACTGATACTGTTATATGGTAGATGGCTCACAAAGCACCATTGAATTCCAGACAATCTTTTGAAAGTGGTGGGGAAATCCCTCTGCATGGGTTGTAGGGTTTTGTCGGAATAAAGGGGTCACAGTTTTGCAATCTAATCCTCTCCGGTTTAAATGTGAGCTTTTGATTTCCTCGGAGGCTGTAACTGTAATGAGGGGTTATATAAATACACTTGCATGCAAGGGGAGCCACCTCAACAGTCTCAACAGAGGGGCTGGACAGCATCTCTGGGGTGGTGTAATGACCCCAAATGCCTGGTCCCCGTGTGTCCACACACACAAACACACAAACACACAAACACACACACAAACACACACGCGCGCGCACACGCACACGCACACATACTAACGCACATGCAAATGCACTTAGACAATGGACATACACGCACACAAACAAGCACAAAATCAAAAGACAGGCAAACACACACATAGACTATAGACATACACTTAGACACACATGTGCCCCAAGACATTAGACATCCGTGCAGATGCATGCATGTGTGTGCAAGCACACACACTCACTAAGACAAAAGACACTCTCTCACACACACACACACACACACACACACACACACACACACACACACACACACACACACACACACACACACACACACACACACACACACACACACACACACACACACACTTTAGCACAGCCAAAGAATGACAAACTGATTAGCTCCCCCCCGTGAAAGAAATTAATTGAGTTCTTTCACGCTTAAAATTAATTCACAATTTTTTTTGGGACTGTCCTACTTAATAGTTAATAAGTAGAGTAAAATAAATAGAGGTGAAGAATGTTCTGGGTGTCAGAACAATCGTAAAACATTTAAGCGGCTCTAAGGGAGGCCCAATGGAATTATTCTGTTCCTAGACACACGAGGATACACAAACCTTATTTACGGGTGTGTGTCGGTCAGCCATCAGTGCCTATTGTGGCACTCATCACACCAGCTTGGTAGCTCTCTGTATGATCCCCTCTAGGTCCACATAACCCCAGGTTGGTTCTGGCTAGAACAAAGAAGACAGCAGTTATATCCACACTGGCTAAAGTGGAGAAGAGTGCTTGTTGTCAGAAGTTTGGAGGTAAATTAATTTCCCCTTGTTGATGCTGACGGACAATCAAAACAGAGTGGTAGCCAAAGTAAATGAATAAACGGTTAGTCTGGAAATCTGGCTGTGGGGTGGGACAATAACAACTATCAACTTCCAACGTATTAGCTTTGCTTATTTGCTGATTAGCTTATCAAGTTTGTTTGTGGCTACGGTCTGGTTCTTTGGAAGCTGTGAGTAAATGTTTGAAATGCCCAGCCATCCACACGAGTTGCACTCTAAACAATAGAAAAGACTTAGACTTTTTAAATTTGATCAATTTAATCAATTAAATTATGAAATAACATATTTACTTTTTACTTACGCTGATGAGGACGAATAATACAACAGCCTTCAATAGCTTCATGGTCGAATACAGTGTGAACAGAGTCATTCCAAAGGAATCGATGGAGAAGAGAAACCAAACAAACCATATTTATTTAGTATTTATTTAATTCGCTTTTGGACGAGGCGCGGTAAAGAAGAGACAGAGCCAATCGACAGCATGTCCGTTGTAATGGAGGAGCTGATTAAGATCACTGAGAAAATGGACAGGTAACGCTGTTCGCTAGACAGGACATTCAAAGATAAAAAAGCAGAAATTGGTTGCTCTTTTGGGAAACAACTGAAAGACAAATTGACATTTGAGGGCGATTCTAGGGTAAAACTAGTGAAAGGGAACCAAGATGACATGAAAGCAGAAAGCCCAAAGAAACCCAAGACCGCATTGATCTGGCAATACGGCACCTGTGAGCGTGAATCGATTCAGATGGAAATAAAAAGGTACGCCACAAGAGCCGGCCGCATCCAATTCAACCTGACATTTCCCTCATTGTTTCGGGCCTGCCTTTTGACGGGGGTGAGAACGTCATGGAGAGGGAGGAAAAGTTTTTCACTGGGGGGGGGGGGGGGGGGGGGGGGGTTTGGGGGGCCACAGCTTTACCGGCTATGGTGGTCGTGGTGTGGATGAGACCGAGAGAGATGGGACTGGGTCTGATCATGGTGGACATGAACACAACAGATGAAAAAGTGGCAACGCTGCGGCAAAACCAAAACCTTGAGGATATCGAGACATACAGCAAGGATTCCTCACAGCTCAGAGGCTAGTTAAACTCTCAGGAGTGGCCGACAGAAGATGGCGGGCAGGGAAGAGAGAGCAGTATTGAACTGCACCTGCAACGACACAGACTGCATCCAATAACCTCTCTTTAGTTCATTGGAACTTAAATGGATGGACAGCCAGCAGCTGTGAGTCAAACACAGTTATTCTGAACGACCTACGACCAGATCGAATCTCATTCAAATGAAACTAATTTAAAAAGAGAGGGCTCTGTTGACATTAAGGGATATGTACGGCATGGTAACAACTGAAAAAAAGCATGTCAATGCCCCACAGGGTACAGGAGCTGTAAGTATTTGTTTTAAGACTGACCTATTAAGCTCATATGATGTTGAGGTGATTGAAGAAACAAGGCGGATGAAACCCTTGGTTTGCAGCTAGTCGGTTTGAGTTTGTGAATTAGCTTTGTAGTGTTTCCACGTTGTCTTCCCCAGAGATATGGCCCTGGGGAGGAGATGCATCCAGTTGCTTTGGTCACTTATAGAGCCAGAAGTATTTCTGTTCTGAAGCGGATGCTGTTTATGATTGCAGAGTCCTAAATAGTATGTATGTAACCTAGATCATTATTTGAAAGAGGTTGAAGAGGTACCACCGAGAGTTGTGTTAGACGACTGTAAATAAACACGGAATCGTGAAGAGAGTTTCTTAGAGACTCCAAATTGTGTCTTAAAAAACGGTGGAATACGCCCACTTAATGAGCACTTTATTTCAGTATCAACAAAATAAAAAGCGGTCGTACACTATATAGCAACTACTCATGTGTATCTGAAAACCTGCACCCGGATCAAGGTGGCACAGCAAATCAAATGGTTGAGGCTGCATGGACCTCATTGGGGAGTGTAGTAAATTGCTTCACCATTCTTTGTAATGGAAGTAATGGAATTTTCTGTAGGCTTCGGAACTCAGCCGGTCGGTTCTAGAGGGAGAGAGCGATCGACCAACGAAATACTGTAAAAGAAGCGTACGCAGAAAGTTACCCAAGGATTTTTCATCATTCAGATATGAGATG